>NC_090649.1:272087538-272340038 GCF_040937935.1 Hyperolius riggenbachi
ATGCTGCAAATCCAGTCAGACTTGTTCAGGGTCTATGGCTAAAAGTACTGGAGGCAGAGGATCAGAAGGACAGCCAAGCATATGGTATTGTTTAAAATGAAATAAATATGGCAGCCTCTATATCCCTCGCACTTAAAAGGGATTCTGTAGGGGGGGGGGGGCTGAGGATAAAAACCGCCACTTACCTGGGGCTTCTATCTGCCCCATGTAGCAGTAATGTCCCACGCCGTCCTCCTCCAATCCGCCGTTCCCCGCCGCCGGCACCGGGCAATTATTTGTCTGACAAAGACGAATAGTGCGCGCTGCCTCTTGCGTCATCATCAAAGTTTTCTTGTACTGCGCCTGTGCAGTAAGCTTCCGATGACACGGGCGGGAGCGAACAGGTGCACGGCCACAGTTGGACCGCATGCCGCGCTAGACGGGCTGGTGGCGGAAACGGCGGATCAGAGGAGGATGCCATGGGACATTACTGCTACAGGGGGCTGATAGAAGCCCCAGGTAAGTGGCGGTTTTTATCCTCAGCCCCCCCCCCCCTACAGAACCCCTTTAAAGACACTCTGAAGCGAGAATAAAACTCGCTTTTTCTCTTATATTCAGCAGGGGCATTTTGCCTCTGCTTAAACGCTGCTATCCCACGGAAAAACGAGGGTCCTTTACCCCCCAAATCCCCTGCTGCAAATTCCGCGACCAACTTGGTCGTAGGTTTTGCTGCTCCTGGAGGAAGAGCTTTGAGCCGCAGCTCTGCCTCCATGACCCGTCTATCAGCGGCGGATCTCCGCCTCTCCCCGCCCCTCTCAGTGAAGGAAGACTGAGAGGGGCGGGGAGAGGTCGGCGATCAGCGCTACGAGGCAGGACTGCGGCCGTTAGCCCTGCCTCAAGCAGGAAGCGCTCCCCGCACAGAACGGAGGGGATTTGGGGGGTAAAGGACCCCCGTTCAGCCGTGGGATAGCGGCGTTTTAGCTGGGGTAAACATGCCCCTGCTGAATATAAGAGAAAAAGCGAGTTTTATTCAGGCTTCAGACTCTCTTTAAGTGTCCTTTCCTTTAAAACAGAGTTCCCCAACCCTGTCCTCAAAGGTTGGGGAACCAACAGTACATGTTTTGCAGAAAACCACAAACATGCACAGGTGAGGTAATTAGTATCTCAGCAGAGCCGATTAACTACCTCAGTGGATTTATACAAAACATGCATTGTTGGTGGGCCTTGAGGACAGGGTTGGGGAACACTGCTTTAAAATATGCTATCAAGTTCAGTTGTGTTTGTTTGCTTAACATCACTAACCCACAGATGGGTTAGTGATGTTAAGAACTTATCAAAGCGTCTTGTTCTTTAGTCAGCTAATTAAGAGAACTAACCCACCAGTATTTTAGTTTATGATCAGGTTCCTTTAAGAAAATAAATAACCAAACACAAGTAAATCATGAAATTGCAAAAAACAAAGCAAGCGCTCACCAACATGGGCTGCATCTGAATGACTCATCACCTCATATGCACTGCTTATATAGCTCAAATACACACTCAGCAATCAGACAGATGCAAAACATATGCATAACTAAATACTTACCATGCAAAACAGGCTAGCACAATGGGTGCTGCTAGCCTGGTAGTTACAGAATTAATGGAAACAAAGTAAAAGTAGAAGGCTGCGCATCCCTGACCCAATACTGTACAATTGAATGGTTAATCGCTGTGGCGCACACCGCCCCCCCTACCCCCCTGGAATGAAATGTACGCCCGCATCCAAACAATGCAATACTGGTCTATGGAGAAATTTTAGCTTCCATCATAGTTTTGCATGCAAAAATATAATATACTGGACATCTGCACCAACGTTGAGGTAAATTTCCAGAGCAGATGTCCTAACACTAACTACCCTAAGTTAAAAGCAAATGTCTTTACCCTGGGAGCAGCTACGCTAAAATGTGTAACTTACATTCAATACAGACAGCAAAAAACAAAGCAAGCGCTCACCAACATGGGCTGCATCTGAATGACTCATCACCTCATATGCACCGCTTATATAGCTCAAATACACACTCAGCAATCAGACAGATGCAAAACATATGCATAACTTAGCGTAGCTGCTCCCAGGGTAAAGACATTTGCTTTTAACTTAGGTTAGTTAGTGTTAGGACATCTGCTCTGGAGATTTACCTCAATGTTGGTGCAGATGTCCAGTATATTATATTTTTGCATGCAAAACTATGATGGAAGCTACAATTTCTCCATAGACCAGTATTGCATTGTTTGGATGCGGGCGTACATTTCAGTCCAGGGGGGGGCGGTGTGCGCCACAGCGATTAACCATTCAATTGTACAGTATTGGGTCAGGGATGCGCAGCCTTCTACTTTTAAATCATGAAATTGCACCACAGAGAAGGTGATGGTCCAGCAAGTAAATCCTGTGTATCAGTGGCGTAGCTAAGGAGCTGTGGGCCCCCTGTGCAAGTTTTACAATGGGGCCCCCCAAGCACTCTATACATAACAATTGATACGGCGCACCAAAATCTGCCAAGAACAACCACAGGGTCAGAGGTGCAAAAAGGGTATGGGGAACAGTTTGTTAATGATTACCACTATTCAAAGTATCTCTAGAAGATATTATTACGAGCACAGGACCAATAAAGAGCTAATACTGTAGTTGAGGGAGGGCCGTTTGGGGCCCCTCTGGCTCAAGGGCCCTGATGCGGTCGCTACCTCTGCACCCCCTATTGCTACGCCCCTGCTGTGTATGTTTAATTCTGTGGTAGGCGATATTTTTTTTTTATAAAGAAATCTCCCCAAAACAAATTTGTTACATTAATTCCTAAAAATTACTTTTTTCTTTATCTATTCCACAGTTTAGGTCTCAAGAATTTTATTACCAGTACACCTTAAAGGAAAGGTGCGAGTTGAAAAAAAACAAGATCTACTTACCTGGGGCTTTATCCATCACCTGGCAGCCTGGCATCCCCTCCGTTGCAGATGCAGACCTCGCCAGGTTGGCATCTTTTGCCGCTCATAATCGTGCTCACGTGGCCTGGAGCATTCTGCACCACTGCTTGTACCCATTGAAAAAAGAGCTGTGTCTCTGAAAACTGGAACAAACTTGTTTGGGGCAATAAGACTGTATGCAAATTTGTGGGAGACTTGATCCTTTATGCTCACTTTGCACTTCATAACTTTTGAGCTACCGTATATACTCGAATACAAGTCGACCTCGTGTATAAGTGGACTCCAATATTCAACCTTCTTAAGCTGGAATTTTTTGTTGGCTCAAGTATACGTCTACCAAGCAAAGTTAATAGCTGTACTTTGGGCTCAGGAGGGGTTAATGACTGCACTGCATACAGTATTGCAGCCATTAACCCCTCCTGCCCCTTAAGTGCAGCCAATACCTCCTCCAGGCCCCCAAGTGCTGCAATTATTCACTCCCTTTTATGCAGCCCAGTATTTTCCCTGTGTCCCTTTTCTTGTTAATTGTTGTGGCCAGGACTTTCAGGCCTGTGTTTTCTTGGCATTTCCTTTCCTCAAAGTGTCACTTACCAAAGAGTACATTTCTGCAAATGGGAATGTCACTATTAGTACACACATTACTCAGTGTGCTTAGTGTTGTCCGTGACTCGTATATAAGTCTACCCCTATAATTTTATGAAGTGAATCAGACCTAAATTTCTAGACTTATACTCGAATATATACAACTTTTTTCCTTATATTGGGCTGACATATTGCACAGTTTGCTGTTTTGAGTACTGCTCCATGCGTGTTAGGCGCATGCATGTAGTGTTCACTTTTGTTCATGTCAGCTGACCCATCCTGTTCATTATATGTTATTATTTTGCTGTATTTCTACTTTATTGTATACACTGTATTTATACTTTATTGACTGCTTGGTGTGTGGATCAATCATGCTCTGTATTTAGGTCCAAAATTGTCATCTTTCTGATCTTCATTTTCTACAATAGATTCTTTGACGCATCAGGCACAATATAACAGATTTTACAGGCACATTTTATTTCTAGCTTCAGTTTTTAATATTTGTGAAAAATATATCACATTAAAATCATAGCAATGTCATCTTAACATGTAACATTTTTATAAGTTATTCCCATGTGATTCATTTTCACATTTGGCATTATCTTATAGGAAAGAATGAGTGAGTTTCCAGGAATCTATGATCTGGCACTTGCTGTCTAATTATATTATGGGAGGGGGCACATATTGCCTAATTATGTTATTTGGGAGCACGTTCTGCCTAATAATTATATTTGGGGGCTTTAATTATTATATTTGGGGGCACACACTGCCTGATTATAGAATTTGGGAGCACAAACTGGATAATTTCGCTATCTGGGTATACAGATTGCCTAATTATATTATTTGGAGGGTGCACAGTGCTGAATTGTGTTGGCAGAGGGGAACATGCTTCCTAATTATGTTGTTTAGGGAAGACATGCTTCCTGTTTATGTTATTTGGAAAAAAGCTCTGCTGAATTATATTTTTTTGAGATGTGCTGCCTACTCATATTGTTTAGAGATACATGCTGCTTAATTGTTCTTTCATGTTCTCCTGCTTTCTGAAATGGAGTATAAACAAAACAAAAAAATTGAAATTGTCATCCCCTACCACCCCACCATGCAAATTCTTCTCTATTCATGCCATCCTCCTCAATTTCTCTTTAGTCATCTCTTCTTACTCTACACTTATCACCTTTAGGCATAATCTGAAAACTCAACTGTTCAGGCAACCAAATAACCTTATCTAGGATACTCTAACCCATACTCACGGGCGGCAAAAGTGGCCTGTCGCCAGCACACGTGAGCGTGTGGGCAACAGGCCGGCGACAGCTCCTCGCCAGGTCCCTCCGCGTACACACGCGGAAGAGGGACCAGCGGCACTACGGAAGCTGTCGCCGACGTTCCTCCTCCCCACGCCGGAAGCTATGCGTAGCTCAATGGAGGTTGCTGTCGCTAGTCCGCGTACTCACGCGGACTAGCGACAGCTGCGGCGGAGTTGCGGCGGCGACTGTCGCCAGGCGATTGAACATTTCAATCGCCTGGCGACATCAGCGACGGGCGACAGTTCGTGGTGCGCGCCCGTTCCGGGCGACAGTTCGGGGTGCGCACGGCCCATACTCACGGGCGACATTTGTCCCTCGTGAGTATGGGCCATAACTGACCATTGACCACCAAACTACAACCTTGTTCCCTTTTACATGTTTACTTATAATGTAAGCTCAGATTTGCAGGACTCTCTCCAGTAGCATGTTTATTTTGGCTGTGTAATGTGCATACATATTTACCATCTCTATGTAAACGCCATTAGCCAAACTGTCCAGTCCTGTATTGTCGGTATCTCATTACTGTTTTTTAACTGTGTACATTGTGTAGTCTCTATTGTATAGATAGAAGGCATCCCCCATTTCTTTGGCCTGGCCTTGCACATAAATCAGCTAACAAGTCATTCTGAAGAATTATTTTCCAAATATCTAGGGCTTCCAGACATAATGGAGTGGTGATGAGGTCAACCTGTGGTGGATGTAAGACTCTGCTGTATACTGTAATTGTCCATTTGGATTTCCCCAAGATATTGAAGATCTAAATTTGCTGCCCTCACTTCTAAGCCTTGACTCTTGAAAATACCAAAAATGTCTTGCTTGAGAAGGGAAAGTTCCACTTTCCTGAAAAGAAGCATCCATAGTCCTCTATTGAAACAGTTCCTTAGAAACAATTGCCTGCACAATAGCGCCTTTGTAGGGAAATCCAGTGTAGTAGGTTCCTGAACTTGGGAAACAAATGAATTGGAATCTCCACCTGCTGAGATTTCTGTGTCCTTTCACAAGATCCAATGTCCACCTTGAATCTCCATAGACGGATTGGCAAACCATTCTCTGTGATCTTCACGCCACAAAAATGTAACTTTACAAAAAGTGCCTACTAATTATACAGTCTTGATTGTCCAACCTTACCAAATCTAATTAGCACAAAAGTAAACTGAGTGAATATACTTTGAATGGATAATTTAGGTAGCTCCTCATATTACACAGAAGTAGTAAGATTGTACAATCAAGATTATATAATTAGTGGGCACCTTTAGAAAGCACTTGCACTTGCTGTCCTACCTGTGAATGCGCTCTAAATGTCAATGGGCAGATTCAAAAAGCTTTTCAGTTGAATCATCTTACCTTACCTCACAATGGCAATCATTCATAAAAGGCTGTGCAGTCAAAAAAATCTGCTCAGGAATATACCGCATTCGGTATTTTAGACTTGTGTGTGCTAATTCATAAACATTTTCACAGCTGCGATAGAAATGCGGTGTTTTACCGAAGTCCAACTGTCGGTAACATGAGAAGATTGTTTTGTTACATTCCTGTTCTCCGTGCAGAGACAGCATTACAATAAAAGAGGCATACCCAACTTCCCTTTAGATGTACATGTTTTGTTATATTGCCTCTGCTTGCCCTAAATCTGCTCTGTATCTGTCTATTAATCTTTCTTAACAATCTATTTAATTGCCAAAGCGTAGAAGAACTTCAAGAAACTTTACACATGGCAGGCTTTCTGATGTGAAGTACACATCTTAAAAGCAGGAACCCAAGAGGTTAAACACACAACCTAAGGTATGTAGTGGAATCCTTGTTTGTTCCGCTCTCGCTGCTGCTGCCTGGGGAGATCTCGCTGCTTCTGCTTGTGAGTCTCCATTAACTTTGCTCTTATCGCTCTCTTATCACCTCTTCAAAGCAGGTGGTATGTTCTGTGCCATTACCGCCTGCTCAAAACTTTATGAATTGACATTTACTGACATGTGTTGAGGTAATTACCGCACAAGTCGGTAATTTACCTCAGTGCTCTGGAATTTCAGCTTTTCATGCGGTAACTGCTTTTATAAATTGATATTTTGTGAAGTGCTTGGTAAAGTCAGCTTTTTCTGCATTACCTCATGCGGTAATGCTTTATGAATGATAGCAATTGAATCTCTCCTCAAATTACCTAACTCATTAATTATCTCTCCTTATCTGTTTATCTCACAAATTATAACTCCTTATTTGTTTATCTCATGCATTACCTCTACTTACAGTAAAGGTAAAAAAAAATAAGTAAGCTTTGTGAACCAACAAAAATATCATTAACAACTGTTTGCTGACATATTGTACAGGTCCTTCTAAAAAAATTAGCATATTGTGATAAAGTTCATTATTTTCTGTAATGTAATGATAAACATTAGACTTTCATATATTTTAGATTCATTACACACAACTGAAGTAGTTCAAGCCTTTTATTGTTTTTCTTATTGATGATTTTGGCATACAGCTCATGAAAACCCAAATTTCCTATCTCCAAAAATTAGCATATTTCATCCGACCAATAAAAGAAAAGTGTTTTTAAAACAAACAAAGTCAACCTTCAAATAATTATGTTCAGTTATGCACTCAATACTTGGTCGGGAATCCTTTTGCAGAAATGACTGCTTCAATGCGGCGTGGCATGGAGGCAATCAGCCTGTGGCACTGCTCCGGTGTTATGGAGGCCCAGGATGCTTCGATAGCGGCCTTAAGCTCATCCAGAGTGTTGGGTCTTGCGTCTCTCAACTTTCTCTTCACAATACCCCACAGATTCTCTATGGGGTTCAGGTCAGGAGAGTTGGCAGGCCAATTGAGCACTCATGGCTAACAAGTTATTAAAAACTATCCAGAGTAATTTTATTAAATGAGAATTCAAAGAAATTATTAACCTGTAATTGCTACATGTTCTATTAACTGTACAGCTAAGATAGAAATTGGTTTTGTTGTCTGATTAAGGGTTTGATACAAACACAAATATTTGATTCACTTTTTTTCCCTAAATTTTCTCCTAGATGATATTGTCACTCACTCTTTATCAATAAAATGCCCTTTCAAGCACCTCTGAAATGCGAGGGATATGGAAGCTGACATTTATTTCCTTTTAAACAATGCAGACTGTAGAATGTCCTGATGAGCCTCTGTTTCCAATACCCTTATCCACAGACCCTGAACAAGCATGTAGATCAAGTGTTTCTGACTGTAGTCTGACTGGATTAGCCACATGCTTGTTTCAGGTGTGTGATTCAGACACTACTGATGCCTGACTGATCAGCAGGATGCCACACAACTGGTATTGTTTAAAAGAAAATAGATATGGCAGCCTCCATATACCTTCTCTCAGTTCAGGTGTACTTTGCAAGCAAGAAAATACTCAGAGTTACTTTTTCACCTAATTCTTGGTACTTTATCAATTGCAGAGTGACAAAAATGTATTTTAAACAGAAAATGAAAAAAAGATCTAGGAGAAAACTTGGGAGAATAGGTGAATTGATTAAGGGCCCTTATCTCATTGTTTGTGGATTTTGCTGACTTCCCTTTTTCTCAAAAAATAATTCACTGCAATTTGAAACTTAGCACCTAACTGCCATAGTGCATAAATTAAAGCAGATCTGTATATCAGGCTTACATTTCTGTATATATCTCATTTGATATTACTCTGTGTTTCAAGCATGACTCAAGGACTATCTTAATGGAGAACTCCATCCACCAATATTCAGCAGCACAGGTGGAGCTAAATGCAAGCATGTCATTTATACTGTACATACTGGTCTGACCGTAGTCACTGAAAATGCTGATAAAAAGGGAGGGTTCACTAGCAGTGGGCACAGTGTTTTGCTAGGGGTATCAGTCCATGTTACCTGTTGCTGATGAACTCCTTATCCTTCCAGGGTTTATTTCCGGGTTCTAGAGCCAGGGCTGGTATAGATCAAGTGAGGGGAAAATGGGCGTCACAATATTTTTTTCACTTTTTTCTTGAAAGTGAATGTATTCTACATATCCTAAGTGGACAGAATAGATAAGGAGTATTTCTGATTGTAGTGGGAAAGTGATGTCATGTTTGGTGAGGAGACTTTGTGGCCTTCATATAAAGTTGTTTCATACACACTCCAGTGCTGGCTGAAGCCATTTGTGACAAATCTTGTGTATACTGTAAGTATATACTAGTCCACAGTAACATCTTCTTAGCCTGATGATCATCCATAGAGATAACAATGTCCTGGAAACTTAAAGAGTGAAAAGCATTATAGATGTAATCATACTCTAATATTGGGCCCTTTACTTTTTTCTCAAAAACCCCTTACTGACTAAATGAGGGCAGATTTTAAAAAGGGTAAATGACTGTTTACCAACTTGGCCCACTTGACATTAGTAAATGTTTTAATTGAATCTAATGTCTAATCTATCAACCCTTTCCAATCCAATTTTTGGATCACCTGCTTCCACCAGCACAATTTTTTTTTTGGTGGGTGGGGTGAGTCTCTAACCGCCTTGCACTAGAGCAAGGAGGCGACCTGGCATCAGGGGGAGGAGGAGGGGCCAGTGCAAGCTCACATGCTGTAGCTCTGCCCCCTACACACAAGCCAGCGTGGTCCTGGTGGAGTTCAAAGTGTCAGACTGTGCCTGACACCTTGATACACATAGAGTGACAAGCCTAAATGTGCTCGTAGTGGCAAGTCTAAATGTGCCCATGTAATATCTACATTACGTGGCGCAGCAGCAGAGGATGAGGCCGGCAGCGATCAAAGTGTCAGACTTAAGCTGGCCACTAACGGTCCAATTTCTAGCGAAAAATCGTTTGAGCGATCAGAAACTCTGATCGGTTTGGTTGTAAATAATCTCCATTGGTGGACACAATCGATTATGAATGAGTGAAAAAAATGTCGCCCGAATGAATTTTCGCCGAACGAAAATTTGGATTTTCTTGGTGGTCGTGATAGATAGGAAGCAATGATTGGTTAGTTGATGGTGTAGTGAACGATTTTTCGTCCGATCAGAATTTCTGATCGCTCAAACGATTTTTCGCTAGAAATTGGACCGTTAGTGGCCAGCTTTAGACCAACACTTTGATCAGGTTAGCTGGCATTCATGGACAGCTGAAAGGGTCTGGAGAAAACTTCTACACCTGTTATTTGGTAATTAACTCAGATTCATGGAACACTGTCAATTTTCTGTTGGACATTCCAAACATATTACCCAAGTTTGTTGCAAATAAAGGTCTAGTTCAAAAATCAGGTCATCATTGGTCTCCATTAACTGTATTTTGACCCAGTGCTGTAATCACGTGATAAAGTTTACGGTTAATCTCTGAAGTTCTGCCATGAAATTTGCTAACAAGCTTGTTATAAACTGCCCACAGGTCTTAGATAATTACTAAATAAAACTTAACATAAACCAGATTTAAGTTAATAAAACAGAGAAACCGAGAGCCCAGTATAGTGTAGTACGTATTGGAAACAGGAGAAAAAAATGACAAGTAAGTATTATACTCACAAACATGGGTTACCGCATAGGCAACCACTGTATAGGCAGGTGGGGAGATTAGACCTGTCCCCACTCAGGAATAAGATGTCGCTCTCTTAAGAAGGAAAAGAGGGTGTATCACCCTTCCACCAGGGTGGAAAATTTTGATCATAAGATGTACAGAGGCGCCAAAAGGATAAAAGTATGCTAAAAGGTTAAAATATTCGGGTGGCGGTGGTGGACCGGTCACTCCAAAAAGGACACGAAATTGTCACTTGAGAAAAAGACAATTTAATCAAATACTCCACGAACAATTCGCAACGCGTTTCACGGGCACAGTCCCGCTTCATCAGGCAATAAACATACGGAGTATCACACTAAAAATGACAGAGACGGAAGCATGTCAGAGAACTATATATGTATATATGATTGTGCAAATAATAGTGGTATGATATAATCTGGGTGAATATGTTATATTGGAATATGGGTTAATAATTAGCATAAGTAATGGGGTGGAGAGGAGTTTGTACAGTGTGGCAGTATTTAGTATGTTTGAGTGGTGTAATATAGTATGTCCTGGTAGCTGAGGAGAGAGGATTAGTGGTTGCAGGCAATATTGACTAAATAGTAATAGTAATGTGGAGATATAGTAGTTGCAGGCAATATTGTCTATAGAGTAATGTGGAAATATAGGTGTAGTGTAATAACCAGGTGTAAGCAATAACCCTTAGTCCTTACACCTGGTTATTACACTACACCTATATCTCCACATTACTCTATAGACAATATTGCCTGCAACTACTACCGTATATCTCCATATTACTAGTTAGTCAATATTGGAGGATTAGTGGTTGCAGGCAATATTGACTAAATAGTAATAGTAATGTGGAGATATAGGTGTAGTGTAATAACCAGGTGTAAGGAATAACCCTTAGGGCCTGTTCAGACTATCTGCGTATGAAGAATGCGTTTAAAATCAAAGAAACGCAAGTTGAAAAACGCATGCGTTTTTCTTGCGTTCTAATGCGTATTCTATTGCGTTTTGCACAAACACGTGACCCAGGGGAAAAAAAAGAATTATGGGAACCGCAGAGGAAAACGGACGCTAAAAACGCAATAGTACGCGTTTTTGATACGCGTCCATAGACTTTCATTGCGTCCGTTTCTATGCGTAACGCACAGAACTGCGTGCAGCAATGCGGATGAGAAACGTATGCGTCTCATACGCATACATGTGAACTAGCCCATTCAAAAGCATTAGGAGCCGTTCCTATGCGTTTTTGGTACCCAGACACGTTCCCTGAAAACGTCTAGGAACGCGCATAGTCTGAACAGGCCCTTAGTCCTTACACCTGGTTATTACACTACACCTATATCTCCACATTACTCTATAGACAATATTGCCTGCAACTACTATATCTCCATATTACTAGTTAGTCAATATTGCCTGCAACCACTAATCCTCTCTCCCCAGCTACCAGGACATACTAATTTACACCACTCAAACATACTAAATACTGCCGCACTGTACAAACTCCTCTCCACCCCATTACTTATGCTAATTATTAACCCATATTCCAATATAACATATTCACCTAGATTATATCATACTACTATTATTTGCACAATCATATATACATATATAGTTCTCTGACATGCTTCCGTCTCTGTCATTTTAAGTGTGATACTCCGTATGTTTATTGCCTGATGAAGCGGGACTGTGCCCGTGAAACGCGTTGCGAATTGTTCGTGGAGTATTTGATTAAATTGTCTTTTTCTCAAGTGACAATTTCGTGTCCTTTTTGGAGTGACCGGTCCACCACCGCCACCCGAATATTTTAACCTTTTAGCATACTTTTATCCTTTTGGCGCCTCTGTACATCTTATGATCAGATCTAAGTTAAGTTTCATTTGCGGTAAGTTTTACTTAGTGATTACGGATTATCCTGTATGACTGTTGTATCATTGGAGAATAACTGTGACTTGTGAGCTGATTATTGCCATCTTGAGACATGTTGAGAGTGCAGATTTGCTGGAAAGTAATTACTGGTATTCTACAGCCCCTCCACTGTTTCATATTGGTTATGTGAGGAAGTTGTAGCTTCCCCATATAATACCACAAAAATTCTAGCAAAAGGAGAAGCATACAGCTCACCGCTGTCCAAAAAACAACTTATTTTTAAGAAATATGATTTTTTTATGATTAAATTGTAGTCTGTTTCATAAAGAAGACATTATGTAAGAACATTTGTCCAGCCACTGGAGTTTTACTCCATTCAGCCTTTACTCAAATCTGGGTCTGACTTTGTGGTCTTATTTAATATGATCACAAGTAGTATTTAGCATTTATTCTTCTTATAGTTTATTAGATGAAATAAATTCCATATCATATCTAGTGATGGTTAAGTCTTTTATTTTTCTATTGAGTTTTCTGTGTTGCTGTTATTGTTTTTTAGCATCATTTGTGCAGTTAGGAGCAGAAGCATTGGCACCGTTCTGGAATAGCAATACAGAATGCTGGAATCTGACTTCTTCAGCTCTAGTGAATTAGAGACTGAATAAAAGCCCATGTGACACAGGCTAAACCAAACCGACTGGCTAAGTGTGTGGTTCACAGAAAAAAAGCAGGTCACTCCCTAGAACTTTGTGACACTAGATTTCTTTTTAATTATTCCATGCAGATCACACTAATCAGTCCTGTCAGGGCAAAGGCTCCTCCACTCCTCCCACTGAGTCTGGTGCTTCAAATCACATTTCTTTACTTTCTCAGCTGCTACAATTTTCTTGTTGGTATATAGAGGTTTCAGTACTAAAATATATATACTATGAAAGGGTTTATAAAGTTTAACTTAAATATCTACCTAAAACACAATTTTATCTAAAATAAGTAAACTAAAACAAAGCTGCACTTTTGCTAAAATTAATCCTGACGTAGTATTGATGGCTCTTGACTATTGCTGAACTTGCTAACCTTGCTAAAGTAATAGTCTGCATTGTCCGGAATACACTTACATTTATTCCCCTCTTAATGGGGAAATCCTAACCTACACCTGTTTCTGCAAAGGACATGATATGATCATTATTTTATGAGTGTACATGAGGGTCACCTTTCATGCCAAATTCTATTTTGGAAGCTGTCAATGCTATCATTGCTTTGCACAGAGGGTCTTCAAGGTAGCACATTGCTGAACTTAACCCCTTTTCAAGCTAACTCTATACATCCTTGTTAGTGTCCAGCTCTGAACTTCTGAAGAGTATTTTTGTGTGAGTCAGGGTTCATTCACTTGGGCTCTTTTGTGGGACTTTCTTCTTTTCAGCTCCCAGTGTGTTACACCAATTAAAGAACGACGTGCTGCAAATGTAATGGGCCGAGTACTGATTGTTTTTGACAAGCAACAAAACACATAGATCCTCCCCTTTGATTAGGCCGTTGAAGGGGAGGCTCAGGACGGTCAGTTTACTGAATAGTTCATGAACTGTAATTCTGAGGGGCTCGTGTGAAAGAAAATGTCTCTTTTCTCCCTCTGTTTTTTTTTTTTTTTACTTTCTCTTCCTGAAAAGGAGAAACAAGCACCATGCGTAACGAAGGAAGGCACTGATTGATTGACTTGTCACTTATAGAGCAAATATAAACCAACTTTATGCCTCAGTGCCAAGTACATGAGATTAATATGACTACCTACCTATGGGTATATTATATAATCTAATATAAAGAACTAACATTATTATATTTTGAAATGTTGGTAAGAGGAGAGATAATTTTTTGTGAAACAAGAATTTAAAAATGACCCAGCACCCCTACAAGTACACAAATACACTGGCAGGTTCTGGATAGTATTAGTGGATGCTGATGCAAAAAAATGAATTTCTTGGGGTACTAGTACATCAATCAGTAAATGGGAACACAGTTCCCATTCATTGATCTAAGTGCCCCTGATCAGTGGCCACCAGCATCAATGAGATGCAGTGGCCATTGATAAGACAACAGTAACACATACATGCATTACTTCCTGTTAGCGTAATAACAGTACGCACAGGAAGATAACGTGGAGAAATATCTTGTGGCCAAGCAGTAAAATTTAAACCTACATACAATTTGTTTTTACATAAAATACATGAATATACCATTAAAATTAACCCCTTATCTCCAATAGTTTCCAAAATAAAACATTTGCATATACTACAAAAAAATACATAAAGTTACCTTAGAAACTTTTTTGTATATGTATGTCATGGGGGTAGATTACAGTTATATTTGCAAATAGGGGTTTGTAATTAGTGATGGGCGCAAAATGGAAAAAATACACCTTTATTTCGAAATAAAATATTGTCGGCATACACTGTATGAGGGAAATAATTTAAACGTTGTGATAACTGGAACAAATGGGCAAATAAAATGGGGGGCGTAAATACAGTAGCATATATGGCTTTAAAACTATAATGGACGAAAACTGAGAAATAATTAATTTTTTCCATTTTTTTTTCTTGTGTTGTGATTAGTAGTGATGAAGTTATTGGCGAATGAAAAGGAGAAGAGCTGAAAGGTGAAAATTGCTCTGGTCCACAAACCTAAAAAACCCTTAGCGGTGAAGTACAGTGGGATGCGAAAGTTTGGGCAACCTTTTTAATCGTCATGATTTTCCTGTATAAATCGTTAGTTGTTTGGATAAGAAATGTCAATTAACCTCCTTGTCGTTCTAAAAAATCCGGCAAGGAGGCAGCGCCACACTTTTTTTTAATTTTTTTTTTTTAAAATCATGTAGCGAGCCCAGGGCTCGCTACATGATAGCCGCTGAGCGGCGGCATCCCCCCACCCACTCCGATCGCCTTCGGCGATCAGAGTATGCAGAAAGTCCCGTTGAGAACGGGATTTCCTGCAGGGCTTCCCCGGTCGCCATGGCGACCGGGCGGGATGACGTCATGGACGTCGTGACGTCAGAGGGAATCCCGATCCGCCCCTTAGCGCTGCCTGGCACTGATTGGCCAGGCTGCGCAGGGGTCTGGGCCGGGAGGGGGGGCGGCTCGGCGCGGCGGGTAGCGGCGAAGCGGCGGCGATCGCGTACTACACGCAGCTAGCAAAGTGCTAGCTGCGTGTAGGAAAAAAAAATTATGCAAATCGGCCCAGCGGGGCCTGAGAAATCCTCCTGCGCAGGTTACCCCGAACTGTGTTCGGGATAACCGGCAAGGAGGTTAAATATATCATATAGGAGATATGTGAGAAGTGAAATTACATTTATTGGATTTACAGAAAGTGTGCAGTATTTGTTTAAATAAAATTAGGCAGGTGCATACATTTGGGCACTGTTGTCATTTTACTGATTCCAAAAGCTTTAGAACTAATAATTGGAACTCAAATTAGCTTGACCCCTGACCTACATACACAGGTTAATCGAGTTATGAGAAAGGGTATATAAGGGGGTCAATATTGTAAGTGTCCCTCCTCTTTTAATTTTCTCTGAAGAGTAGCAACATGGGGGTCTCAAAACAACTCTAAAAATGACCTGAAGACAAAGATCGTTCACCATCATGGTTTAGGGGAAGGATACAAAAAGCTGTCTCAGAGATTCCAGCTGTCTTTTTCCACAGTTAGGAACATATTGAGGAAATGGTAGACCACAGGCTCAGTTCAATTTCGATAATTTTTATTGGAGTTTTTTTAGAAACAAAAAATATATTTACAAACATTGGATGGCATATTCATAAACAATACAGGGAATAAGTCATAAGTAAATATAGGTAAATGAACCAATAATAATGTTTACAACATTGCAGGTAAATTCTAAAATCAACATATCAAACAATAATATATGTATGAATATAGAGAGCATAATTAGTCACATAGGCAGTCAGCTATTTTTTATATGCAGAGTACAGACATAGACAAAGAAATTTTAATAATAATAGTAAGGAACCACAGGCTCAGTTCAAGTTAAGGCTCGATGTGGCTAACCAAGAAAAATCTCGGATAAACAGAAGCGACGAATGACGAGAACAGTAAGAGTCAACCCACAGACCAGCACCAAAGACCTACAACATCATCTTGCTGCAGATGGAGTCACTGTGCATCGTTCAACCATTCTGCGCACTTTACACAAGGAGATGTTGTATGCGAGCGTGATGCAGAGGAAGCCTTTTCTCCGCCCACAGCACAAACAGAACTGCTTGAAGTATGCTAAAGCACATTTGGACAAGCCAGCTTCATTTTGGAATAAGATGCAGTGGACTGATGAAACTAAAATTTAGTTATTTGGGCATAACAAGGAGCATTATGCGTGGAGGAAAAAACAACACAGTATTCCAAGAAAAACACCTGTTACGTACAGTAAAATATGGTGGTGGTTCCATCATGCTGTGGGGCTGCGTAGCCAGTGCAGGGACTGGGAATCTTGTCAAAGTTGAGGGACGCATAAATTCCACTCAGTATCAGCAGGTTCTGGAGACCAATGTCCTGGAATTAGTGACAAAGCTGAAGCTGGGCTGGGAGTGAATCTTTCAACAAGACAACGACCCTAAACATTGCTCAAAATCCCTAAGGCATTCATGCAGAGGAACAAGTACAACGTTCTGGAATGGTCATCTCAGTCCCCAGACCTAAATATAATTGAAAATCTGTGGTGTGAGTTAAAGAGAGCTGTCCATGCTCAGAAGCCATCAAATGTGAATGAACTAGAGATGTTTTGTAAAGAGGAATGGTCCAAAATACCTTCAACCAGAATCCAGACTCTCATTGGAACCTACAGGAAGCTTTTAGAGGCTGTAATTTCTGCAAAAGGAGGATCTACTAAATATTGATTTCATTTATTTTTTGTGGTGCCCAAATGTATGCACCTGCATCATTGTATTTAAACAATTATTGCGCACTTTCTGTAAATCCAATACACTTCATTTCACTTCTCAAATATCACTGTGTGTGTCTCCTATATGATATATTTAACTGACATTTTTTATCGTAACAACCAACGATTTATACAGGAAAATCATGACGATTAACAAGGTTGCCCAAACTTTCGCATTCCACTGTAGTTAAGGGACACTGTTCAAGGTAAAACTCAGTGAAAGGAAAATAATTTTTTACTCTCACTGTCTTTTATTAATATCGCTGTGAACTTTATTTATGGGCTTCTGAAAAAATGGGTTCCTTTGATAGACCAATCCCATACAGTTTACTCACTCACAATGTACTTAAAGTGTACCTTAAGTGTCCCAAAAAAATTGAGTTTTACTCACCTGGGGCTTACCTCAGCCCCCTGCAGCTGATAGATGCCCACGACGAGTCGCTCTGATGCTCCAGGTCCCGCTGGCGGCCACTTCCGGTTTCGCCGTCAGGACCCGTCAGGCTGGGGAACGCGGCTGATACTACGCGTTCCCAGCCAAAATAGCACCCCTATGCGGCCATATGTCCGCATACGGGTGCCTATGTGGACATATGGCCGCATAGGGGTGCTATTTTGGCTGGGAACGCGAGGTATTTTGGCTGCAGGAGGCCGCAATAGCAGCATAGGGGGCGATATACAGGCTGGGAACGCGAACAATCACTCGCGTTCCCATGCGTGTCGGCCGGTTACGGCCAAACCGGAAGTGCTCGCTGGCGGGTCCTGGGCCATCGGAGCGGGGCTGCGAGGGCACCGATCGTCTGCAGGGGGCTGAGGGAAGCCCCAGGTGAGTTCATCTAATTTTTTTGGGGTGACTTTAGGTTCACTTTAATCACAAGAAATTGCTCCTAAAAGTTCTTGCAAAAACGGCTAGTGATTTGCGATTGCAAGTGGGTCCCAGGCCAAAAGAAGCTTTTGTAACAAGAGGGTAAATGTGGTGTTCATACATCTGGCCTGTTGATGGCACTGTGCTCCTTGCTTTTGTTATAAGATGATCTGTACTGCTGTGGGTTCTTGGCTCCTGTTTATACATGCTGGAGACACTGAGGAACGTGCTGTTTTATGTAGAGAGCTGCTGAAGTTTGTAAAAAAAAAAACTAGTTCCAGTTGTTCTGCATCCGCGACTACTGAACGCAAGATACAAGTGGGGCTTTCTTCCCGCAACAAATATTTAACCCTATAAACTAGTAGAAAAAGTGCTTTTTTGATAATTAACAAGAAATAAACTATTATAAAGTCTCCAAATTACTGCGCTGATATAAAAACAGGTGTATAACAATGGTGGTGCGCTGGTCAAAAAAACCAAGTCACAATACACAAATAAGCTGCGCTCAAATGTCCTAGCACACAGTCCTTTCAGACAGCCAGTATACAGCAGTATACAGCAGAATAACCGATCAGTATCCTCTTCTAGCATGAAGGCAGGCTAGTCCACTTCAGTGAGAAAACCACCACCACACCCCAAGCAGTGGCCACTCACCGTTCTAATATGACCCTCTGTCAGATAGGTCTTCAGTGTTTATGGGGTCATCTGGCCGCCCCCTGCCACACAAGGATGCCTCGACCTCTGCCTCCAAGCCGCTGTTGCTAGTTCACATCACCTCAAATAAGACATACCAGAGCTTTCATAGCGTAAAATTGTAAAATAAGTTTAATTATAAAAGAATTGCACACTTACAAACCAAGCCGTGGGTGACCGCACAGAGTTTTTGTGGGCTCTACCCCAAACGTTGGCCGCCGGGTCGGCTGTGTTGTGCTGTCTCCTGCGCCTCCTTCTAAGCGTCCACGTCCTTCCCTACGGTGGCTGACTCAGACCGCGTGCGCTTGACTAGTTTCGTCGTATAAAACGACTCTTCAGAAGCATGCGCCGCCCTTCAGTAGTTAAAATTTATACCATATAGCGGTAAAAGTCCCCGCCTGCGATTCTCCTCCCTAACCCGGAAGTCGTCAGAGCGGTGACCCCTTCGCTCATTGGCTGCCGCTCGCTAGCCGGAAACTGCTTGGGCTCAGGGCCGGCCCTAGACTTTTTGCCGCCTGAGGCAAATTTAGAAAAAATTATTGCTGCCGCCCCCGCCGAGCTGGAGGGGTAGCGGGCAGGACGGGGGTATTGGGCCGAGCGGCGGGGAGGGGGGTCGGACCCCCCCTCCCTCGCCTGGGTCCCCCGTCCTCCGCTCCCCTCCAGCCTTAAATAGATCAGAAGCGCTACTCGTAAGAGGCAGTGGGCGGGGAGGACTCACCTCTTCCTCGCTCGATCCAGCGTGCGCTCCACTGACGTCACTTCCTGCAACGCCGTCCACTTACAATACAGGAAGTGACGTCAGTGGAGCGCACGCTGGATCGAGGAAGAGGTGAGTCCTCCCTGCCCACTGCCTCTTATGAGTAGCGCTTCTGATCTATTTAAGGCTGGAGGGGAGCGGAGGACGGGGGACCCAGGCGAGGGAGGGGGGGTCCGACCCCCCTCCCCGCCGCTTGGCCCAATACCCCCGTCCTGCCCGCTACCCCTCCAGCTCGGCGGCCAGGTCCCTGCACCCACCGACGGGCGGATGCCGCCCCTAGAAATGTGCCGCCTGAGGCAAAAGTTTCACCCCGCCTCATGAGCGGGCCGGCCCTGCTTGGGCTTCACCATGGCAACCCGCCTGCTGCTCCAAATGTCCGCCCATTCCAAAGCAGTTCCTCCCCCTCACTCGGAGTCTGCGGGTCTGCCTGCACCCTGACGTCATCTATGCAGGCTTCCCTGCATAATATGCCGTCTTAGCTTCCTGGTTACCTAGCCACCAGTCCGCTCTCTCCTCTTGCAGATACGCTGTGGGTGCCTGCGAGTTAGAAAATAACCCAATACAAAGCTATAAAACTGTGCGGTCACCCACGGCTTGGTTTGTAAGTGTGCAATTCTTTTATAATTAAACGTATTTTACAATTTTACGCTGTGGAAGCTCTGGTATGTCTTATTTGAGGTGATGTGAACTAGCAACAGCGGCTTGGAGGCAGAGGTCGACTCATCCTTGTGTGGCAGGGGGCGGCCAGATGACCCCATAAACGCTGAAGACCCATCTGACAGAGGGTCATATTAGAACGGTGAGTGGCCACTGCTTGGGGTGTGGTGGTGGTTTTCTCACTAAAGTGGACTAGCCTGCCTTCGTGCTAGAAGAGGATACTGACCAGTTATTCTGCTGTATACTGGCTGTCTGAAAGGACTGTGTGCTAGGACATTTGAGCGCAGCTTATTTGTGTATTGAAACTATTATAAAGGTACAGTTAACATCTCATAATAGAAACTGTGGCTCTTTGGACTCTGGTTGTTATGCCTCTCTATACTGTGATCAAACACACTAAAGGTCTTGAGGCAGTAAATAACTACTTAGAGCAGAACCCTCAACTGGATGTAGAGCAGAGACAATTTATACTGGATGCCATCTGGTTCATATAGACACAAAACTCCTTTCTGTATGGAGGGGAGTTCTACTTCCAGGTAAGTGGGACAGCACTGGGAACCATGTTCACGCCTGGGTATGCCAGTCTATTCATGTCTCATTGGGAGCATACTAATCTACACAGACATGAGGGCCCTGGCGCAGACCTGGTCCTCTGGAAACACTTCATAGATGACGTCCTGTTCATCTGGAGGGGGATAAAAATTCACTGGATCACTTTCTAAAGACAATGTGAACAACTGCAATCTGAGATTCACAGCAAAAGTAGAGAGAGGGTCCGTTTTCTAGACCTAAACATTTATGTTGAGGAAGGAGTTATCAAAACTAAGACCTATATGAAGGCAACTGATGATAATGAGTATATTCTGACTACAAGTTGCCATTTACCCTCATTGCTGAACAATGTCCCCAAAAGACAGTTCATAAGGCTAAAAAGTAACTGCAAGAATGAAGAGCAATATAGGAGGGAGGTGGAGGTAATGGTGGATCAATTTAAAGGACTGGGGCTCCCAATGGTCCCCCGCAGATGTCCTGTGCCTGCGCAGCCACTCACCAATGCTCTGGTCCCTGCCTCCAGTTCACTTCTGGAATTTCCGACATTATAGTCCTCGCTCCCGCTGACATCAACAGGAGCATACTGCGCAGGCGCAGACTGTACTGGGCCTGAGCAATACACTCCTGGTGATGTCAGCGGTAGCGAGGACACGGCCACGCAGGCACAGTGGACTTTAAAGTCTGAAATTCCAGAAGTGATCTGGAGGCGGGGACCGGAGCATCGGTGAGTGGCTGCGTTCAACTCTTTTCCCTCCTACCCCCCTACAGTACTTCTTTAAGGAAAAGGGGTATGGGGAAGAGGTGCTTGAAAAACATTTGCCGATTTTGAAATGGAGTGAAGTATTGAATGAGATGCTATCTGACAGAACGTTATTCATTTTCAGAAAACCCAGGACTATAGGCAAAACTATAGGAAGAATCCAAAAAAGGGGAGGGAAGAATACAGGGCGTTTGTCAGATATGAGAGGTGTACCAGTTGCCTAAAAACTTAAGGAAAAAAATCATGGTAAATAAAGTACAGGAAGAATATAAGATTAATCAACTTATTACCTGTGACACAAAAGGGGGTCACACTGCAGGGGGGTCACGAGCATCCGCACATTGGGCAAAATGGGGCAGATGCCCCCCCAGCCATCAGCTGACACCCCCCTCCCCGGGGCCAACCATGCTGCCTATGTTCCAGCAGGCAGCCCAGTGTCAGACCTCCGATCAGCCAGCGACCAGTGAGTGCCATCACTTCCGCATTTGCAGTGCTTTGTCCATGGGGGTAATGTGCATTGGCTGATTCTGAGGCCTGACGCTGGGCTGCCTGCTGGAACTAATGTGAGTGGGGGGCACCTGTCACTACTTACACTGACGGGCACCTGTCACTACATACACTGGGGGCATGTGTCACTACCTAAACTGGGGGGGTCCCTGCCACTACCTAAACTGGGGAATACCTGTCACTACCTAAACTGGAGGGCACCTGTCATTACCTACACTGGAGGGCACCTGTCATTACCTAAACTGTGGGGCACCTGTCACTACCTAAAGTGGGGGGTCCCTGTCGCTAAACATGGTGGGTCCCTGTCACTACCTAAACTGGGGGGGCACCTGTCACTACCTAAAGTGGGGGGTCCCTGTCGCTAAACATGGGGGGTCCCTGTCACTACCTAAACTGTGGGGCACCTGTCACTACCTAAAATGGGGGGTCCCTGTCGCTAAACATGGGGGGTCCCTGTCACTACCTAAACTGGGGGGCACCTGTGTCGGAGGCACTTACAATCTAATTCCTACTATGGTCCCAGTCCAATGTATCACCATTGCTAAGTTCATATAAATTTGGCTCCACACACCTCCTCGTCAGTGGCCACACCCATTTTTTGCTATTATGCCAATTTTTTTTCTAATGGCGCAAAACATGCCACACAACTTTCCTCGCTGTTATTTGCCCCCCCCCCCCTGAAAATTTTCTGCCAATGCCCATTAGGGGGGTACTGCCTTATTTGCTCTAGCGCAAAGAAATATATTGGCAGTACAAAGATGGAGCTATTTAAAAGAATAGGGGAGCATCTGTTCAATATTAGGAAGGGTTGGGAGTAACACCCATTATCTAAATATTTTAAACAACGTCATGGGAGTAAAGTGAGGAACATGGTATTTTTGGGGCTGGAGGTGGTGCACAGTGATCCTAGAAAGGGCGATTACATTGCCAAAATATCCCGAAAGGAGAATCAATGGATCTTTGAATTGGACACCCTGGCCACAAAGGGTTTAAACTTTAAACCCTTTGTGGCCAGGGTGTCCAATTCAAAGATCCATATAACTTTTTCACTGATGTATCCTTTAAACTTTAAAGGATACATCAGTGAAAAAGTTATATAAACACAGATAACTACCAGTGACTGTCCTGTTCAGCAGGGTTGGATCGCGTCCTCCCTTGCCCCCGTAAACGCCCCATAGATCATTATCTATTCGGTCTGGTCTGGGCCTTGAACTCTGAAAATGGAAGCAGTCAACCTCACGCCCGCCCAGTTTGAATCTGGTATTGGCAGCACGCAGGCGCAGTTTGCTTCCTCAATTTCCGCTTGCGCATTTCTGTTAGCTCAGATGATTATTACATTAATATGTATGGTGAATTAATTGGTAAATTTGGCTTTGGAGATGTTAATGCTTTTAAAAATGAAAATGAAAAGGTTCTGTTACATCTTTTTGCCTACATCCTACTTAGTGGATTGACCGTGTTCAAGAAAACTGTTCACCACAACCACACTGCATGGCTACATCTCATTTTAATAACCAAATGTCAATGAAAAGTATGTCTTCTATAACCAAGCAGTGGCTGGATAGTGTACTGGTTAAGGGCTCGGACACAGGAGACCTGGGTTTGAAAGTCGTCTCTTCCTGTTCAGTAAGCCTGCACTTATTCAGTGAGGAGACCTAACACTACTACTGCCTATAGAGCCCGTCCTAGTGGCTGCAGCTCTGTCACTTTGAGTCTGCCAGGAGAAAAGCACAATATAAATGTTCTGTGTATCTTGTCTATAATCAATTTCATTGTGTGATAGAAGGGTTGAAATTATACATACAGAAAAAATGTCTGAATGTAATAAATAAGCTGTACAACTTTGAAAAAATACTGACCAATCTTCCAAGTCACTATAAGGTATATCTGGAAGAATGAGTTAGGTAGTAAATTTGAATTAACATGTCATTTCTCATTTTGAGTTGCTCAGTGGGTAGGTTTGATTTTGCCAACTTTGAAAACATACTCAACAATCTTTCAAGTCTCTATAAGGTAGGTTTGATTATTGCCAGTTGAGCTATTGGGCAGAAACTATCTATGAGAAGTCTAACGTCCTAAACTCCTGTGGGACAATGCCATTCTCTGATGAGATCCTGCAGACGATTTACTGTAAAAAGATTACCCAGACCTTCATTAACAAGTAATTGCCCTGCAGCATTATCAGAAGATATGTAGTAGTCTTCTACCTCACCGTTCCAACCCCTCCGACTCATAAATTCTTAAACAAAAAGAGATAAGTCCCCCCTCTCCCCCCGATAAATTTATGGCAGACCCTTCTAAGCTATATCTTAAAGGAGTTGTCAGGCAAATAGCAATAAAATAAACGCTACTTACTGGGGGCTTCCTCCAGCCCCAAGCTCCCAGGACCTCCCTCGCCGCAGCTCTGCCCGCAGCCGTTTGCCAGAGCTCCGTCCCGGTCCCCGGCGATTACGTCAGAGCGACCTGGAGGTCGTTCTGTACTGCGCTTGCACGATCGGCGCTGTCAATCACCGCCACGTGGGCCGGAGCGTGCTCTGGCCTGCGTGGCGGTGATTGACAGCTCCGATTGCGCAGGCGCAGTATAGAGCGACCTCCAGGTTGCTCTGACGTCATCGCCGGGGACCGGGATGGAGCTCCGGCAAACGGCTGCGGGCAGAGCTGCGGCGAGGGAGGTCCTGGGAGCTTGGGGCTGGAGGAAGCCCCCAGTAAGTAGCGTTAATTTTATTACTATTTGCCTGACAACTCCTTTAACCCACTTGCTTAACCCCCTTACTGGCTCATTTGAAAGGTAGCAGTACTGCAGTAGAGTATTTGTACCATGTTAGCCATCAGTTAAAAAAATAATCAGTAAAAGCCTTAGGTCTGAAGAATGCATAGCAATAAAGGCAGCATTTCAATATGCATGGGAGCATCTTTTTTTTCTCAATAGCCTTGCTAAATTCCAATGTTATCAGGTCAGCAGCAGTGAATTTGGCTACCAGATTGTAACAAACCATGTTAGTCGGTAAACAGAAGACACATTGGCCCATATGCAATTAACTTTTTCACCTGAGATAACGTTCATCTTCTCTTTAAACTAACTTTTCAGCATTTTACAATTGAAAAGGTACCCGAAAGTTGGTGAAAAAATACTTTCACATTTATTTTGAGTGATTTCTTGCTTGTTGATGGCTTAACCTCATTAGCGGTAACCCCGTGCTAGACACGGGGTAAGCCGCCGGAGGGTGCCGCTCAGGCCCTGCTTGGCCAATTTACATAATTTTTTTTTTGCTACACGCAGCTAGCACTTTGCTAGCTGCGTGTGCATGACGATCGCCGCCGCTTCCCGCCGATTCGCCGCTATCCGCGCCGCCCCCCCCCCCCCCAGACCCCTTTCACTGCCTGGCCAATCAGTTCCAGGCAGCGCCGAGGAGTGGATCGGAATGCCCGCTGACGTCACGACGTCGATGACGTCGGTGACATCATCGCGATCGTCGCCATGGCGACGGGGAAGCCCATTCAGGGAATCCCGTTCAGAACGGGATTCCCTGCAGGGTAAAGGCGCCGGCGGCGATCGGAGGGGTGGGAGGGATAGCGGAGGGAGGGGGGAAGCATGTAGCTAGCGCTAGGCTAGCTACATGCTTTTTAAAAAAAATAAAAATTTTAAAAAGTGCTGCGCTGCCCCCTGGCGGATTTATTGTACCGCCAAGGGGGTTAAAAGGCATTTTGTGACAAGTTGTGAAAATATCACCTAGGATAAAACTCAGGAGAAAAAGTGAATTGCATATGGGCCATTAACTGTTCATATATTTAGAAAACAGAAAAGAAGCTGTTTGCTGAAAAGAACCTATTGTTACAACACAAACCACGTACCTGGTGCTTCGGAGACTCAAGTGTAGAGAGCAGCCAGCTACTTATGCAACTCACCACCCAGAAACCCTGAAATGAGAACAGGGCCTCTGAGAAGCAAGGGGCAGAAGTGCTAACAAGCCAATCGGCGTGGAGACTGAGGGCGTGACCAGTATGGCGTTGCAGCACCTCCGCTGGCTGAGTTCGGTAGTGCAATAACTCAGCCACCGTTTGAAGGGAAGGTTTCCGGTTGGTAGAGTTCTCGTAATCCAGTAAGCAGTTCCTAGGTTTGGCAACAAAGCGGGTAGTCATACAAGCAAAGTTCGTCAACAGAGCGGGTAGTCGTCCATAGCAGTAGTCGGCAGCAAATCGGGAAGTCGTACAGGCAGGAGTCAGCAACAGAGCGGGTAGTCGGCAACGGATAGAGCAAGCATACGAGCAAGTAACAGGGCAGACAAAGTCTCGTCACAGGAGAACACACGAATGCTGCAACACAACAGCACTGAGCAATGTTCTCTGCAGACAAATGTGTTGAAATGTAAGGATTTCATTGCCCCTAAAGATGGACGTACATTCGAATTGTTTGACTTTTTTAATTGCGAGACAGAGGGGGTTGTGTACGCAATACAATGCCCCTGCCCCCTACTTTATGTGGGTGAAACCACAAGGGCAATTAAGACTAGAGTCCTGGAACATCTGGGTGATATCTACCATAAACGCAAAACATCGGTGGCTAAACATTTCGTGGAAAAACATGGAGGTGACCCCAACTGTCTACGCTTTTGGGTAATACAGAGATGGAAGATGGGTCCAAGAGGGGGCAATCTTGATCAGAAATTGAGACAGTTGGAGGCCCGTTGGATCTATAGACTGGGCACCTTGAGTCCAGGTGGCCTAAATGAGGGGTTCACCTTTGCCCCCTTTATTTAAGAATGCCAGTTAATTTGTTCTCCCCTTGTCACTGTTCTTTCCTTATGTGTCTTTTTCTTTTGAATTTTTAAACCTCTTTTGCCTCTTTGTATGGTCTTGAGCTGATATAAGTAATCCATTGTAAACAATCTCTTTTGCCCGACACTTTTCATGTACCACCCGGGTATGCGCCATTAAGTATACTGTATTAGTGGCGGGGTGAGGGGATTTAAACCATCTAGAAATGATGGTTGTTTACCATCTGGATAACAGCATGGATGCCTCCCCCCTCCATAAACATATGGATAGTGTATATCATAAAAGAATAAGCATTATTATGTGCTTTAATCTGTCATATTCTTTGGGCAGAGACTAGTTGGTAATACATATGTATTTTTTCCCGATATTAAGATTGTGGGTGGTATCTGGTTGGATTAGGTTGGACTCCTTTAAATGTACCCGTTTAATACTGGTTATCTAATCCTTTAGGAGATCACAATGGATCTATTTCTTTTTATTTATGCTTATTGGTGTCTTTCACAATGGATGCTGCACACACGCTGTTGTCAGCGATGTTTGTTTACATTACGAGGCTGTTACCTTGGCAACCAGGCTTCAAGATGTACGCGGAAGCGGCCGCTCTGCTGGTGACGTCACGTAATTTATTCACTGCTCGGATACGCCTGACAGGCGATAGCAGCTGTGCGCACAGAGCGGCCTCCCATTGGCCAATCCGGCGGGTGAGTGTGCCCTGATAGGCGCAGACAGTACACCCCTCCATAACCTCACAGCCAATCAGGACTTGGCATTTTCGTACGGACATTCACCGGCATTGTTTCCCCACAATTTTTGAAGGGATTATTTCCTGCCTTCCACGAATGGTTAACTATCCCATGGAGCGCTGATGTATGTAAGTGGAGCGCTGGAATCCGCGTTTTAGTGACTGTTTTTTACATTATGCGCTCCTATGGCCCTGGTGCCTATTGGATGATGTGATGAGTGACAGGTTTAGTCACCAATGGAGGGCTAGTTTGTGGGCAGTGCAGAGGGAGGTGTAGCTACCGCCCCTCCCAGTATTCAGTGCGAGCCTTTCCCTCAGTATAAAAGGACAGCTTCAACGGGCAGCATCTGTTTGGCTGCTGCCTTGCTGCCATACTTGCTGCTACTTTAATATGTGTACTATGTGATTCTGATAATTTCTTTATTATTTTAGCACTTTTTTGCACTCTGGCACTTTAATACTATTTACTCCTGACGAAGTTTCTAATTAAATGAAACAAAACATGTAGGGTTCTTGGTGTGGGGTCTATAATAAAAACAATGGGAGATTGATAGGTTTGTCGTATGACTAATAACCATATACCTATCAACCCAATTGTGGTCACGTTGTTCACTATTAGTAGTATCTGTACTCCGTTCAATTTTAGCTCAATGAATTAAAAGTTATATTTTATTCTTAATTGCCCTCCTACAAGGTACCAATTGTGAATGACTTATATATTATATAGGCCATTTGGCGCGCAGCACGTAACGCCGCAATGGTGTACGTGCATAACACGTAACGCCATACGCGCATGATGCGCAACACCACACGCGCGCATGCGCAATACAACAAACATGTACGCGTGCACGGCCCTCCGCAACGCGCAACACGCAAACCCTACTGTAATGAATAGCGGAGATGCCGCCGTGCGGTCTGGCGGCGGGGCGGCTGTCTCCGCGTTCAGACCGGCGGTTTCCGCACAGCAACATGTGTCTGGTTTGCCTGGGCCTTCTAGTGCACACAGATGGAGAGCTACCCGCGCGCGCGCGCCAGAAGACAGGTCCTTTATGCCAGCAGGAGAGGTATCAGCTGATCAGGACGATCAGCTGATCCCAGCGGAACTCCTGATTGGCTGAGTGGCTGGGGGCGGCGCTGCGGAGCGCTGTAGTTTATATAGATCTTGCCTGTCAGTTGCTGGTTGTCTGCCGTTGCGAAAACTTACGTGTGAGCACTCAGACCAGTCAGATCCTACAGTGTGTTAGAACCAGTTGGAACTGGGAATTCACACTTAGCCAGATTCCGCTCTTGATGTTTACTTTGTCATCATTGTGTTATACTTTAGATCAGTTCCAGGGTGTTGAGACCAAGGACCTCACACCCAAGCATAGGATTACTGTGCTATTACTGTGTTATACTTTAGACCAGTTCCAGGGTGTTGAGACCAAGGACCTCACACCCAAGTATAGGATTACTGTGTCATTACTGTGTTATACTTTAGATCAGTTCCAGGGTGTTGAGACTAAGGACCTCACACCCAAGCATAGGAGACTGAGTTATTCTTTAGACTAGTTTCTGGGTGTCGAGACCAAGGACCTCACACCTCAGACTAGGATTGTGTTTGATATCTGTTATGACCTCTGGCTCTGTTAACCTCTCTCTTGCTTTCTAATTCGGTACCTCTGCCTATCTGTCTACCAGTTGCCGACCTGGCCTGTCTGACCCTTCTGACTGTCACTCATCCCTCGAGTGATCAGTCTGTCTGTACTACCCGTGACACTAATCCACCAGGTGTCAGTTAGCTGCAAGGACCTCCTGCTCCTCAGAGAGTCCTTCCTGCAGTCCAGCTAGTGGCCTCTACCCCATAGGAGTCCACTGGCTGCAGTACAGTCTGATTTCCAGTCCATCAGGGAATCACTGGCTGCAAGATTATCTCTCCTCTGTTTAAAGAGATAGTCCCTGCACAGTCAGAGGCCACCTGCCCCTCAGGTGGTCACTGGCTGCAGTATTATCTGTGTCTCTCGCTCCACGGGAGATAGCCTTACAGTTGCACCAAGCACTTACACTCAATAGGTGTCCAGAGGTTAGACATACTTGTATTATTGGTGATTCTGCAGATCATCCATAATCAGGTATACATCTGTATTGTTGGTGATACTGCAGATCATCAATAATCAGATACTCTCTGTGTGCTGACACCAATTGTTACAGAACGGCAGACCCAAAAAACAAAATGGACGCACTCAACAGCCGTATTGATGGACTAACCACCTCGGTGGAGAATTTCATCAGGGTGTTGAATGGCCAACAGACCCAGATCACCGCTTTGTCTGGGTCCATACAAGTCATCCAAACGGCTGTGAATGCAATGCGATCTCCTCCTGTTACAGACTTGCGTACCCGAAAGGTTTTCTGGGCATAGATCTGACTTTCAGAACTTTAGAAATTGAGTATTGTCTTATTTTGAGTTAAGACCTAATTTATCGGGAACTGAGGCACAGAAAATTACTTTTATAAAGACCCTTTTATCAGGGGACTCACAAACATGGGCATATAGCCTTCAGGCAGGGCATGAGGCTTTGTCATCAGTTGAGGAATTTTTTAAGGCTATGGCCATAATTTATGATGATCCGGACATTTCGTCCACCGCTGAGCGGAAGCTTAAGACTTTGCGTCAGGGTAAAGATCCGGTAGAAGTTTACGCAGCTGAATTCAGGAAGTGGGCTGTGTCAGCTAGGTGGGGGACATTTGCATTGTTAGACTGCTTTCTGTCAGGTTTATCAGATGCAGTTTCTGATTTGATGTTGGGACATCCTGAACCGAAATCTATTGATGAGGCAATCTCTTTAGCAGTACGGGTTGATCACCGTTTACGCTATCAAAAACAAACCCGGGGTAAGAATACTGTAAGATATGTCTCTTACGCCTCTACTCCACCTGTGTGGCCTCCGCCAGAGCCAATGCAAATTGGACATTCAAGATTGACATGGGTGGAAAAGAATCGCAGGAAAACAGAACAGCTCTGTTTGTACTGTGCAGAGGAGGGTCATAAGATACAGAATTGTCCTAAAAAGTCGTGAAAAGCTGCCACCTAGGTGTAGTCAGAGGTAATACCCTAGGCGCGCAGTCATTACTTCTAAACAGTAATCGTCTGCTCTATCACATGGGAGGGTCAGACTGTTCCCACTGAAGCTTTTTTAGACTCTGGTTCAGCGGCTAACTTTATAGACCACGAGTTTGCAAAGAATTTGGGGATTCCCTTACTCCCGTTAAACCAACAGCTTTTGGTCACTGCTGTAGATGACTCTCCTCTGCAAAGTAGACAACCCCTTTCTCGAACCCCTGAGTTGATATGTAATGTTGGGGTACTACACAAAGAGAGTTTACAGTTTCTGGTCCTGCGTATGACAACCTCCACCATTATTCTTGGCATGCCATGGTTACAACTTCACTCCCCTCAGATTGACAGGGCTTCAGGTCAGCTAACGAGCTGGTCTACCCATTGTCATCATCACTGTTTAGTGAAAGTAACCGTAGGAAACCCCAAGATTCAGATTAAAGGTGTGCCAACTCAGTACGCAAAATTTGCTGATGTATTCTGTCCTAAATCGGCAGATAAACTTCTCCCTCACCGTACCTTCGACTGTCTCATCGATTTAAGATCTGGTTGTATGCCTCCAAGGGGTCACCTCTATAATCTATCTGGGCCTGAGAAAGTGGCAATGCAGGAATACATCTATGAGAACTTAGCCAAGGGTTTCATCCGTCCCTCTCGTACACCAGCAGGGGCAGGATTATTTTTTGTAAAAAAAAAAAAAAAAAAAGATGGGAGGCCTTCGACCCTGCATTGATTATCGAGGTTTGAACAAGATTACAGTGAAAAATCGTTATCCATTGCCCTTGATTGATGATTTGTTCATTCAGGTTAACAACGCCAAGATTTTCTCTAAACTAGATTTGAGAGGCGCATACAACCTGGTTCGAATTAGAGATGGTGACGAATGGAAGACGGCCTTCAACACACCCGACGGGCACTACAAGTATCTGTGGTAACGCTCCGGCCGTCTTCCAGGAGTTGATAAATGAGGTATTCAGGGAGGTGTTGGGGAAGTTCATCTTAGTATATCTGGACGACTAAACTGGAAAAATGCCTCTTCGAGGTAACCTCCGTTGCTTTCCTGGGGTACATTATCTCTACATCTGGTCTCTCTATGGATCCAGGAAAAGTTTCTGCTGTTTTGGAGTGGCCTCAGCCTGTGGGATTGAAGGCACTCCAAAGATTTTTGGGCTTTGCCAACTACTACAGGAGATTTATAAAGGGGTACTCCTCAGTGGTCTCACCTCTCACCAGTCTCACAAAGAAGGGAGCTGATACTTACCACTGGTCAGCAGAGGCACATTCTGCTTTCTCTACACTGAAAAAACTGTTCTGTTCTGCACCCATTTTAAGACATGTGGCTTTTACCTTCCCCTTTATTGTGGAGGTCGATGCCTCAGAAGTTGGGGTGGGGGCTGTATTGTCTCAGAGCTCTGGTTTGCAGGGCAAACTTCACCCATGTGCTTACTTTTCTCGTAGGTTTTCACCCGCAGAGAAAAACTACGGTATTGGCAACCGGGAGCTTTTAGCTATTAAATTAGCTTTTGAAGAATGGCGACATTGGTTAGAAGGTGCAGAGCATACTGTCACAGTTTATACAGATCATAAACACCTGGGGTACATAGAGGGCGCCAAGAGACTTAGCCCTCGTCAGGCCCGGTGGTCTTTGTTCTTTTCAAGATTCAGATTTGTTATAACGTATACCCCCGGTAGTAAAAACATCAAAGCTGACGCCTTGTCCAGGTGTTTCGAGCCCGAGACAGTACAGCCCTCAGCCCCTGAGACCATTCTACCTCAGAGGGTAGTCCTGGCATCTACCGAGACATGGAAAGATTGGACAGTCACTCCCTACCAACAGGATGATCCAGAGGGGAAGCCCGAGGGGGTGATGTTTGTACCACTACCTTTTCGTCTGCAACTCTTACATCTGTTTAATTCCCATAAGAATGCAGGTCATCCCGGGGCCACCAGAACTCAGGATTTGCTGGCCAGATGCGCTTGGTGGCCTACATTAGCAACAGATTGTAAGGAGTTTGTGAGAGAATGTGCAGTATGTGCTAGGAGTAAGCCTTCTCGCCAGGCACTTGTGGGTACGTTACAATCCTTACCAGTTCCAAGTGAACCATGGACTCATCTGTCCATGGATTTTGTAGGAGAACTCCCCAGGTCTGAGGGCAAGACAGTCATTTGGGTGGTAGTGGATAGATTCAGTAAGATGGCCCATTTTGTTCCATTAAAAGGACTCCCCTCGGCCCAGGAGTTGGCTGATCTCTTCATCCAGCACGTTTTCCGGCTGCATGGCATTCCGGAAAAATGTAGTGTCAGATCGGGGAGTCCAATTTGTATCAAAGTTTTGGAAAGCTTTTTGCCATCAACTGGACATAGACCTTGCATTTTCATCAGGCTACCACCCACAGACCAATGGCTAGACCGAGAGAGTTAACCAGTCCCTGGAGCAATTTCTCAGATGTTATGTCGCAGATGCTCAGTCCGATTGGGTAAAATTTTTACCATTTGCGGAATTTGCGCACAACAATCTGAAGAGTTCCTCTTCAGGATTTTCCCCATTTCAGGTAGTTTCGGGAAGATCACCCAAGTTTGCCCCGTTACCTGTGGCGTCTACACCATTCCCAGCCCTGGAGGATTGGCAGAGAGCTCTGAGGGAGATTTGGGGAATGGTTAAGAGGTACTTGGGGAAAGCTTTCCAGACTCAGAAGAAACAGGCAGATAAAAGGCGGTCTGTAGAATGGAAGTTTTCTCCAGGAGACATGGTATGGGTATCCACTCGGCATTTGGCCTTGAAGCAACCGTCACCCAAACTGGGTCCTAGATTCATAGGACCATTTCCAGTGACCATAAAGATTAATAATGTCACTTATGCGATTGATCTCACAGCCAGCATGAGAGGCGTGAGATCATTTCATGCTCTCTGTTGAAGCCGGCAGTGCACATGGATTCCTCCCCCCCCCCCCCCTGTGATGGTTGATAACCAACCTGAATATGAGATCGAAAAGATTCTGGACTCTCGCTTAGTGCAAAATTCTGTGCAGAATCTGGTCCACTGGAAGGGATATGGTGTGGAGGAAAGAACTTGGGTGCCAGATTGTCGCATGCATGCAGAAGAATTAAAGAAAGAATTTCATGACTCACATCCTGGGAAGCTGGGTGGGAAGTGTCCGGAGTCCACTCCTCAGGGGGGGTACTGTAATGAATAGCGGAGATGCTGCCGCGCGGTCTGGCGGTGGGGCGGCTGTCTCCGCGTTCAGACCGGCGGTTTCCGCACAGCAACATGGGAATGGTTTGCCTGGGCCTTCTAGTGCACACAGAAGACAGGACCTTTATGCCAGCAGGAGAGGTATCAGCTGATCAGGACGATCAGCTGATCCCAGCGGAACTCCTGAGTGGCTGGGGGCGGCGCTGTGGAGCGCTGTAGTATATATAGATCTTGCCTGTCAGTTGCTGGTTGTCTGCCGTTGCGAATACTTACGTGTGAGCACTCAGACCAGTCAGATCCTACAGTGTGTTAGAACCAGTTGGAACTGGGAATTCACACTTAGCCAGATTCCGCTCTTGATGTTTACTTTGTCATCATTGTGTTATACTTTAGATCAGTTCCAGGGTGTTGAGACCAAGGACCTCACACCCAAGCATAGGATTACTGTGCTATTACTGTGTTATACTTTAGACCAGTTCCAGGGTGTTGAGACCAAGGACCTCACACCCAAGTATAGGATTACTGTGTCATTACTGTGTTATACTTTAGATCAGTTCCAGGGTGTTGAGACTAAGGACCTCACACCCAAGCATAGGAGACTGAGTTATTCTTTAGACTAGTTTCTGGGTGTCGAGACCAAGGACCTCACACCTCAGACTAGGATTGTGTTTGATATCTGTTATGACCTCTGGCTCTGTTGACCTCTCTCTTGCTTTCTAATTCGGTACCTCTGCCTATCTGTCTATCAGTTGCCGACCTGGCCTGTCTGACCCTTCTGACTGTCACTCATCCCTCCATCCCAGCCACATTCCACTCTTGATGTTTACTTTGTCATCATTGTGTTATACTTTAGATCAGTTCCAGGGTGTTGAGACCAAGGACCTCACACCCAAGTATAGGATTACTGTGTCATTACAGTGTTATACTTTAGATCAGTTCCAGGGTGTTGAGACTAAGGACCTCACACCCAAGTGTAACGATCGGTGTAACACAGAGAGGATCTGATTACCGGTGATCTGCAGTATCACCGAGAATGCAGATATATACCCGATTATTGATGATCTGCAGTATCACCGATAATCAGATATATCTCTAACCTCTGGACACCTGAGTAATATGAGTGTTTGGTGCAACCGTATACTTTGAGGAGAGCACCCGCATAGAGGGTGCTGGGGAGTACGAGATACTGCTCAGAGAACAGGTTCCTTCCACTGGTCTGAAGCTCCCCAAGGGGCGGAGCCAGGCTGAGAGTGGGAAGGATGAGAAAGTGAGTGACACCAAAGGTGAAGTGTCACTGACAGTACTGGGAACTATCTCCCAACAGGGAAGATAGTTCTCGAGGTCGGACAGGCCAGGTCGTTAACACACAGACAGATAAGGTACAGAGACAGGAGATGGAAGCGGAATCCTAAGACTAGCAGAGTTTGGCAACAGAGTATCAGATGTAGCGAAGTACCTAATCGGAGATCAGAAGAGTGGTCAGGAAAGCAGAAGGTCATAACAAATAATCAACAATGCCTAGACTTGGGTGTGAGCTCCTAGATCATCAACACTCCGGAACTGGTATAGATAATTATACAGATACGGTAGTAACAGGATTCCTAGACTAAGGTGTGAGCTCCTTGGTCATCAACACCTTGGAAACTGGTCTAGATAATAACACAGATAATAACACAGATAATAACAGGATTCCTAGACTAAGGTGTGAGCTCCTTGGTCATCAACACCTTGGAAACTGATCTAGATAATAACACAGATACTGACAGAAGGTCTGAGTGCTACCATGTAGTGATCGCAACGCCAGACACCAGAGAAATGACCAGCACCCAGTATATATACCCCAGCGCCACCCCTAAGTGCTGGACCAATGAAAACTGCTGGAATTGTCAGCTGACCGGCTTGGTCAGCTGACGCCCTTCTGACTGTCATAAAGGCTCTGCCTCTCCGCGCACGCGCATCCTCCTGAACCTGTGTGGACTATCAGTCCCAGCCACACCAGACGTGTTGTACTGTTTCTGCTGTGTTGGATGCGGAACCAGCCGCACCGCTGTCCAAGCATGCGGCGTTTCTTCCGCGTTCAGCAGTACTGTCAGAACTATGCCTATGCGTGCCAACATCCGCGTCTGACGCGGAATCCGCCGCCCTGTTCACAAAGCATGCGGCGGTTTCCTCGCGCTCCGTCATGCCAGTGGATGCAGACCCACGCGCGCAACCTGCCGCGTTGGAAGCGGAATCAGCCGCCTTGCTCTGAGGTCTCACGGCGGCTTTTCCGCGTTTTCTCACACCAAGCATAGGAGACTGAGTTATTCTTTAGACTAGTTTCCGGGTGTCGAGACCAAGGACCTCACACCTCAGACTAGGATTGTGTTTGATATCTGTTATGACCTCTGGCTCTGTTGACCTCTCTCTTGCTTTCTGATTCGGTACCTCTGCCTATCTGTCTACCAGTTGCCAACCTGGCCTCACTCCCACAGTATTAAGGGTATGACAAGATGTGGCAAATGTTCAGTCTGTCCCTTTGTTGAGGAAACAGAGGTGTTTTATGATTCTAGTAATAAACAGCAGTTTAAAATCCATAGTAAGATTGATTGTGATACCACTCATGTAATTTATCAATTAATGTGTCCTTGTGGTTTATACTATATAGGAAAAACCAAAACAGAGTTTAAAACCCGTATACAAGAACACATCAGAAGTATTAATGACTCTATTAAGGAAGAGAAAAGGGATAAAACCCCTATTTCCACTCATTTTGCTGAATTTCATGAGTCCAGCCCTGCTGGACTCAAGGTAAAAGGTATATATTGCTTAAATCCAAGTGTTAGATTTGAGAAGACTGATTCAATATTGTACAGGAAAGAGAGTTATTGGATATATACATTGGACACGCTATATCCCAAGGGTTTAAAGAGACACTGAAGCGAAAAAAAATATATGATATAGTGAATTGGTTGTGTACTATGAATAATTACTAGAAGATTAGCAGCAAAGAAAATATTCTCATACTTTTATTTTCAGGTATATAGTGTTTTTTCTAACATTGCATCATTCTATAATATGTGCACATTACACAACACTCAGCATTCAAAATGAGTCTTTCAGAGCAGTCTGTGAAGTAATGACCTCTCCTCTAGCAGAGGAAAAGTAAATAGTCCAGGAACAGTTGAGATAATAAAAGTCAGATAACAGCCCTCTCCACGACTAACTTAGTCGTAGAGCTTAACCTCCCTGGCGTTCTATTAAAATCGCCAGGGAGGCTGCGGGAGGGTTTTTTTTAAATAAAAAAAAAAATATTTCATGCAGCCAACTGAAAGTTGGCTGCATGAAAGCCCACTAGAGGGCGCTCCGGAAGCGTACTTTCGATCGCCTCCGGCAATCGAAAGTAACAAGATAGGCCGCAATGAGCGGCCTATCTTGTTTCGCTTTCCTCGTCGCCATGGCGACGAGCGGAGTGACGTCATGGACGTCAGTCGACGTCCTGACGTCAGAGCCGCCCGATCCAGCCCCTAGCGCCGGCCGGAACTGTTTGTTCCGGCTGCACTGGGCTCGGGCGGCTGGGGGGACCCTCTTTCGCCGCTGCACGCGGCGGATCGCCGCGGAGCGGCGGCGATCGGGCAGCACACGCGGCTGGCAAAGTGCCGGCTGCGTGTGCTGCTTTTTTCAGAATCCAAATCGGCCCAGCAGGGCCTGAGCGGCGACCTCCGGCGGCATACCCCGAGCTCAGCTCGGGATTACCGCCAAGGAGGTTAATGGCTTGTTTGTATAGAGATAACAACTGGAGTTTCTCAACTCTTCCTGTACTGGAAACAATTACACTGATGTATCTGATCTTAATGTTTTATTTCTTAGCTGTGCTACACATACAAATCATAATATCATAGTTTTTTTTTCGCTTCAGTGTCTCTTTAAACAGGGACCTTAACCTGAAGGTGTTCTTGAAATAATTTGATTGGTCCCGTCTAGTACTACTGATTTATGGGGTATATGTTATATGTCTTGTATGATAATGGAATTATAAATGCCGGTATTGTTACCCAATTGAAACACAGGAGCTGGAACAGAAAATATGTGAGATATAGCATTTCTGTTTGCTATCTTGTAGCATAATAGGTGTTAATTGAACAATGTCCACTGGATGGCAGTATTGGCATTTTTTCTAATGTGCATATGTCCTATGTTCGTAAAGATGTAGAAGACTTATATATTAGGATCTGCACCACTAGAGGGAGCTGTGGGTGGCGAGTATGCTTACTGCGCATGTGAACTGTAACATATGATGTCATACAAGCGAATAGACCTGCGCAGTACTTTGTCCAAGTCCAAAACAACCTCTGGCGGAAGCGACCCCCGGGTCGCATAAAAGGCGGTCATGTGATTCAGCGCAGTTGCGCAGTACGTCCTGAGGAAGTCCCTGGGCGGGGCGAAACACGTTGACATAGGCCTGCGTCACGCGCTGTGATGTGCCTCTCCGCCCCCCACTGCCCTCCCGCCGGATCGGAGCACGGTGCCCGAAACTATGGCGTATACCACAAAGAATTGGACGTGATGATACAAGCCTAAGGCCCTGAGTTCGGTGGATATAAACATCCGGATACTCCCGCAGATACACATCACCGACAATGCGGTTAGCTGGGCCAGGTTGGCAGCCTATGCGGACATTGCATATCGTATCGATGGAGGAGGTGGTAACTATACATATGAGAAACAGTATATATGGCACCAATATCCATGGAAGTCACATGTACAATCATTTATGGTGGAGTACTACACGCATTTAAATGTTGACTGTGGGATACATAGCGTGGCTGGAATATAAAACTGTCTCACTAACATAGGCCTGTGATTCATGCTACAACAAGTTGGCTAGGTGCACCAGCCTTATATTGCTGAGAGACCTTTTGAAAAAAGACAGCGATCCTCTATGACTGGTCATGATGTTTTGATGCTGAACTCTGTTTCCAATTATTGAATCTTTGATATAGGAACTCTTGTGGAATTTCTGCACATATTTCATCACAAACCTCTTTCTCATTTTTTATGCCATCTTTTTTTGGGGTGACGACCCCTGTTACCTAAAATATCCTTGAGATTGATTATATGCAGGGCATGGTGCTGTGATTGCGGGGGGCACTGGGGGGCGGGGAGGTGCATTTTTATTATTGTTGTTGACCACCATTGTTGCCTGTGCATGGGGTGAGGTGGACTTTTCGGACGAGCAATTGGCATATTAGATGCTTTAATCTTTTGGCACTGTAGGGGTCCTGTGTCTGCTCCTCCCCATGTGCGGAATTAACATGGTTAATTTGGTTGCAATTTAGGTCCTGTTCTGTGCGCAGTCCCCTGGGACATTCTTGTCGAGGCATGGTTGGGGAATTCCCCGGATAATAAGTATCTGTGCATTATAATTGTGTGCAAAATATATTACTATTGATAGGTCTCATTGTGATGACCTAGTGAATTGACCCTTCAATAAATAACAGGTGGTTGAACAGCATATACTGGTAGTGGCTTGTTTGTTTTGTTATGTTTATTTGACCAGTGCTTGTACCCACCTGATTTGCACATATTAATACTTACACTTATGTGTAGTTGTTTTTGTAGCCGACCTGGCCTGTCTGACCCTTCTGACTGTCACTCATCCCTCGAGTGATCAGTCTGTCTGTACTACCCGTGACACTAATCCACCAGGTGTCAGTTAGTTGCAAGGACCTCCTGCTCCTCAGAGAGTCCTTCCTGCAGTCCAGCTAGTGGCCTCTACCCCATAGGAGTCTACTGGCTGCAGTACAGTCTGATTTCCAGTCCATCAGGGAATCACTGGCTGCAAGATTATCTCTCCTCTGTTTAAAGAGATAGTCCCTGCACAGTCAACAAACAAACACAGAACACTTATATCGCGCTTTTCTCATGGCGGACTCAAAGCGCCAAAGCTGCAGCCACTAGGACGCGCTCTATAGGCAGTAGCAGTGTTAGTGAGACTGGTCCAAAGTCTCCTACTGAATAAGTGCTGGCTTACTGAACAGGCAGAGCCGAGATTCGAACCCAGGTCTCCTGTGTCAGAGGCAGAGCTCTTAACCATTACTCCAGTCAGAGGCCACCTGCCCCTCAGGTGGTCACTGGCTGCAGTATTATCTGTGTCTCTCGCTCCACGGAGATAGCCTTACAGTTGCACCAAGCACTTACACTCAATAGGTGTCCAGAGGTTAGTCATACTTGTATTATTGGTGATTCTGCAGATCATCCATAATCAGGTATACATCTGTATTGTTGGTGATACTGCAGATCATCAATAATCAGATACTCTCTGTGTGCTGACACCAATCGTTAAACCTACACCTTCAGACACCACGGTCCACGCCATTGCACGCAACGTGCACGGACACACATCGCCACAAGCCCCCTCGTTTGAGATGACGGCGACATGCCCCAGGACGCCCGCGGACATCCGTAAGTGCCAGCCGCCGTGTTTGCACAGGTAACTGACCGTGACACCTATACAGTATTTCAGCTCCATATGGAGAGTAACACTTTTCTTCTCAGCTAATTTTTGCCTTTTGATAGCTAAGCAACAGGTCTATGATTACAGGAGAGTAGAGAGGAAGATGAATGCTGCTCTGCTACTTCACTACTTATGCCTGGTACACACCGATCTCACATTAAGCTGCATGTTTGACTAACATGGCTGCAATCACATTATTTACAGTTTGTTAGCAGTCTCATGGACTGATGTCACTTTTGAGTTGCCAATAGTGAATAAAGTTTGTCTGACTGTGCCGGGGAGAGAAGCAAGGCAGACAGAAGTGTTGTGACTATGCAAATAAAGCCTTGGGGCATTTCAAGAATCTGCATATAATCAGTAATTTGGGCACAGAGTTACAAGGTTTTTCGAAATCTTTTGTGAGACAGTAATCACGGGCACCTGATGGAACTCACTATGCATGTGCCCTGGGTTTCCAAGCCTAGTAAAGTCACTGGTTGCATGACCCTTAGAAGGTCATTAGACACACAATACTTCAATATTACCCTGTCCTGCGTCCTCCTGTATCCCTGTGTCTGTGCGTCGTGCTGGGCGTGCATGTGCGGCATGCAATGGACTTCAGCCAGCACAGGAAGATGGGTGCAGGGGGGCGGGCATGTACATGCCCGTTGGTGCGTGTAAATTGCGGGTGGCCATGCACATGCAGCCGCATGGGGGGGCCAAAGCCCAGCGCCTGTTTTTTAACAGACGGGCCTTTAAACTAGTACTTCAATAAATCATTAACTATGAAGTGATTTTTACATAAATCACATAAAGAACCATCTGTTCAAAATCTCAAGTAAAGTGCATTGTACGCTGCAGTAATATCCTGTATTACCTTTAATATAACCTTTGATTATAATGGCTACATCTCTTCGGGTATAGTAATCCTACTCTCATTATGTGTCTGTTTATGGATTGTTCTCTTTCAAAGTCATCCATTTTGCATCACTCTATGGGCACTCACCCTTACATTGTACCCTAGTATTGTCTCCTCTTACTAGATGACATTATTCCTGTGCTTCTCCACTGTCTCCCTGACTTACTTCTGCCATTCCACCTCTCCCTCCTTCTCTATCTCCCACTTTTCCTATTCTCCCTCCCCTTCTCTCTCAGGTTCAATAAAGATTACATCATGGACAAAGTATGCCCTGAGAATCAAAGCCGTCACAATTGGCGGCTATTTAACTGTAATGTTGCTGAAACACATCCCTCCCCATCCCAACCCCCCAAATCCTCCTTACTATTAAGGGTAGCATTATTTAGCTGGGGCAAATCTGATCAAAACTGTCGACCGCCAACTGCAGATTTTCTATGGCCTCAATAAAGGCCACCTTAACGATTTCCTTAATTAATGGATGACATCTTTGGCTAGTGGAGAGGCAATGTATTCTACTCTGCCTTATTCTTTGTTAGTCCACTAATTAACTTTCCTAGGTCACTCAGGTCTCCCAAACCTAAGACTGGAGAGGGCTATTGTGCAGCTGCAGTAAACTTACTTTTTCTCCCTGGGTAAAAGGAGGGACGATTATAGGCAAGGAAAAATAACTATTTAGTCTTTGTGACTGCACAGAATGCATAGGTCTTTGCCTTACAAAATAATTGAAACACCTTTTATGCCAATATTTCTACACATTGTAATAAAGGTTAACAAATGCATCTAAATTCAGACGTACTTTTTAACTGGCTCTTTTGGAATGTGTAGATCTACAACAGAGCCAAGGTATTCAGGGCTATTGTATTTTGTCACAGTTTATCAGGCTTTGTATAAATCAAAGTCTATTTAATAAGCACACAAGGCAGGTCCATTTGTGAAAGGCATGCCTAAAGAGTTAGCTTTGTGTGGGAAACAAACTTCACTAGGACGGAGCTCTTTATCACATACCTGTAGGGTACAAACAGTTATTGACAACTGTATAATGACCTAAATTGATGCTCGCTGGGAATCAAATCACAAGCTTTTCTGGGGTCTTTATTAAGGAATCTGAGTCATTTTTCTTGTTAACTGCTTGGTGATAAAACATGTGGGGCCATATGCAATTAACTTTTTCTCCTCAGTTTTCTCCTAGGAGATTATTTTTCATGTTCAATTTAGAATAACTTTTCAGCACTTTGCAATGAAAAAAAGTACCAAAAGGTAAATGAAAAGGTGCGCTCAAAATTATTTTGAGTATTTTCTTGCTTGTAGGTGGTTTAAAAGGCATTTTATTGACAAGTTTGAAAATATGACCTCGCAGAAAACTCAGATAAAGAACAGAGATAAAGTTAATTGTATACAGGCCCTAGTATTTACTTAAAGGGACTCCGAGCAGTGCAGAAACTATGGAAAGACGCATATCATTTTAAAGCTCTCTTTCTCCTCTTTCCAATAATATATAAATCACCACCCTATGCCTTTTAGTTTTCACTATTTTCGCGATCGAAATTGCCGCGGCTGCGATTTCGATCGCGAAAATAGAGAAAAGTAAAAGGCGTAGGGCGATGAGGCGACTTTTTCTGCTGAATGGAGCTGCTGACTTTGAGAAAAAGTCGCCCTGTGTAATACAATGTAACTATGGAAAGATGGATATCATTTTAAATCGTCGCCCTATGCGGCCGCGGCAATTTCAACCGCGAAAATAGCGAAAATTAAAAGGTGTAGGGTGGCGGTTTATATATCATTGGATAGAGGAGAAAGAAAGCTTTAAAATGATATGCATCTTTCCATGGTTTTTGCACTGCTCAGAGTCCCTTTAACACTTTGCCTCATGCAGTCCAATAACTTTAAGATTTAATTTAAACTTTAAGATTAAATATATAACTGTATGATTAGATCCTTAACTTTAGTATCAAATCCTTAACTTCAGTATCAAATTCTGTGAAACGTAAATTCACAGAGAGAAATGCATGTGTGTGAGGTTTATCTTGAGGTTTATTAGCATGGTGGTGTAGCACTCTCACTTTGCAGCACTGGGTGTCTGGTTTGAATCCCAGCCAGGGCCCTATTAGCATAGAGTTTGTATGTGCTCCCAGTGTCTGTGTGAATTTCCTATGGACACTCCAGTTTACTCTCACATCCCAAACACATACAGATAAATTAATTGGCTTCCCCCTAAACTGGCTCTAGACTACAATGGACATATGACTATGGTAGGGATTGGATTGTGAGCTCCTCTGAGGGACAGTTAGTGAGAAGATTTTATACTCTGTACAGTGCTGCGGAAGATGTTGGTGCTATATAAATACTAAAGAATAGTAATAATATAAGTGTCAGCTGGCCTCAGTTGTACTGAATAGGGAGGGGCAGGAAAATCATTGCGGGCAAGTTCGCAAGATTTTTGCTCAACTTCTGATTGGTTTGTGAGAATCTTGCAAATCGGTTTAGCAAAACTGACGCATTTGATTAGACAAAACAATTCTAAATTGAAGTGAAAAAAAATGAATAAATCATAATTTTTGATCGATAATAAGGGCTAAACTCATTTGGCAGATTGTGTTAACATCGATAAGGTATAATTCACGATCGTCAGTTATGCAGAAAACCTTGTAAATCCTCATTCTTGCCTGATGTGGCCACATGACAAACCTGACTGCCAATTTAAAAAGAATCTTGAAATTTGAACTTGCTCTATCCCAGGGCCGGGCCGAGGCATAAGCTGGAGAGGCTCCAGCCTCAGGGCGCAGTGTAGGAGGGGGCGCACAATTCATTCAGCTGTCATTCCTAATTGTGTATGAAGCAGAAAGAAATAAGAAAAGGGGATACATAGCAGTGACTGCAAGCCAGATAACTAGATATTGAGGTGTTGGGGATGTTGTGGGCCCTGTGGCCCTCTTAGTCTAACAGCAATCAGTGTGTGACGGCTGGGGTGGGAGGGGTGGAGGGGCGCACTTTGGTGTCTCAGCCTTGGGTGCTGGAGGACCTTGTCCCTGCTCTGCTCTATCCTAGTCCTTAAGAAGAGTCATATCAGACTGTAGTGTAACATTTAGGCAACTCCTAAATGGGGATGCAAGATGAACAACTGAACTGCATTAGAGAACTGGGGCTGGGCCACTGAGTGGAGTTGCGAGGTTGTAAATGCAAATGATGGGAGGGGCAAGGGAGTTTTATTTAGTGTTAAAGAGAAACTCCGACCAAGAATTGAACTTTATCCCAATCAGTAGCTGATACCCCCTTTTACATGAGAAATCTGTTCCTTTTCACAAACAGACCATCAGGGGGCGCTGTATGTGGTGAAACCCCTCCCACAAGAAACTCTGAGGACCGTGGTAATCCCGGCTGTTTCCTGTCTGTGAACCCTGTTGCATTGTGGGAAATAGCTGTTTACAGCTGTTTCCAACTGCCAAAAAAGCATGCAGCAGCTGCATCACCTGCCAACAGTAAAAATGTCACCATGTAATACCATGTCACCATTTAATAAATGTCAGAATGTAAATCAGGGATTTAAAATATTTTACAATGAGCAAACACTGACTAAATCATTTATACATAATTATTGTGAAGCACTTTTTTTATTACATTATTTTCACTGGAGTTCCTCTTTAAACTGAAACTGCAGTGTAGGCAGTTAACACATGTTATGCTGAAAACCCCCATGGCTCTAATAATAACATTGGAAACGGCAGGCAACCTGTCTATGACTGAGCTCACCTAGAGTTTCTAAGGGCCCATATCAACTGCATACATTCCAATGTGATTTTTCAAACGCCTGAGCTTTTCCAATCCCAACAATACCAGTACTATCATAATAAATTGTGGTGTGGCATTTCTAGTAGTTAAAGGGGAACTGAAGAGAGAGGTATATGGAGGCTGTCATGTTTATTTCCGTTTAGACAATACCAGTTGCCTGGCAGCCCTGCTGATCCTCTGCCTCTAATACTATTAGCCATAGCCCCTGAACAAGCATGCAGCAGATCAGGTGTTTCAGTGGTTCAGACTTATAAGTCTGATCTGACAAGACTAGCTGCATGCTTGTTTCTGGTTTTAATCAGATACTACTACAGAGAAATAGACCAGCAGGGCTGCCAGGAAACTGGTATTGATTAAAAGGAAATAAACATGACAGCCTTCATATACCTCTCTCTTCAGTTCCCCTTTAAGGGATTTTTACACAAAAGCAAATGCACTGCCTGCTGCAGTTTCTGAACATTTGCGTTTTTGTAAAGTTAATGGGAAGGCAAAAAAATCACGTACAAAATGCGGTTCCATGGGATTTTCTTGAGATTTCCCTGTTTTTGGGCCCTTTACCATAGTATGTATTGAGATTCAATTACGCATGTGATTGGCAAATGGTACTGCCACTGGAATAATAAAAAATTGCAGTGTGCCGTTTCCACTGCCAACTATGCTATGTGATTTCATTTTTCCCAAACACTGTGCCTGGTGCATTTTTCTGCTACTGCATATGGTTTAAAAATCAATGGAAATACAAAAGAAAAATCTTACACCAAACATGGTAGTATGAAGAAAGATATAGGCGCTAGTGTATTTCAAATGAGCAGCAGCCAGAGGATTTCCGATCCACCATGGAACAAATGTCAATAGAAAGAGTTTTCCTCAGCGCTGTATATTCTACTCCCACTCTATGTGAAGACTGCAGACACCCAGTGCTCAACAATGAGGACAGTGACTGTCACTATAATACATATGAGAAGGACAACTGGCATGTTTTGAACCGTCAGTCTGGTGATATTTGAGCACTTGGCACTTTATTTTTTTTTTTTTATAAAGAGCTTTATTGTACAATAAGGCAAATACAACAACAAGCTAGAGATAGCAGAACAAATACAAAAAAAAGAATAATATCAAACATGGATACACATCCTACGCATATATATATTGAAGAGCAAAATACCAATGTCCATACCGTTCAACCTAGGAAATGGGGCACAAGAGTGCCTCCTACTGAGATCCTAGGGATCAGTCCAATCTAATAAGTTCTATAGTACGTTGCTCTTCTTGACTGAAAAAAAACCTCTAAACTAAAACCAACCCCAAAATAAAAACAAACAGAAAAATAAAAAAAACAAAAAAGGGAAAAGAAAAATAACATCCTGTCTAAACACAAGAGTCCCGAATGTCAGAGGCATACAAACAAATAGAAACCCATCACACATCTGTCCAAGGGGAACTAAGATTGTCTATACGTTTTCCATGCATCCCAAATAAGATCAAATCTTGTTATATTCTCAACACTATAATAATAGACTCGATCAATTAACATCATCAAGTCAAGACGCTGAGTAACCAAAGCTAACTCCAAACCAGTGGATTTCCACTGGAGGGCTATTGACCATTGGGCAGCCAATAACATGTATCTATATAAGGGCCGGAAACTTCCAGGAACTTCATCATTAGCCATATATAAAAGGGCCTGGGGGGCAGTCAAAGAGATTGGAAAACCGAACACATCTTGTATTAAATTTTTCCATGAGTCCCAAAAACGTTGTGCATAAGGGCAATCCCAAAAAACATGCACCAAAGACCCTTCCATACCACAACCTCGAAAGCAAGATGAAGAGGCTGAGGGATACATTTTATGAATTTTAACCGGGGTATAATACTACCGAAACAAAAGCTTAACCGCCGTATCTTTCACCATATTTGACTTTACCACCTTGGAGACTGCAGTCCAGATAAGGGACCAGTCATATTGCGTAAGCTTAATTCCCAATTCCTGTTCCCAGGCCCTCATATATGGCATTTTGTCCGCATTTTCACGTCCCAACAGCAATGCATACAACAAAGAAATGAGACCTTTACGACGGGCAAACCCGAAGTAAAGCGTTTCAAAAGATGTAGGTTCAAACATTGGAAAGGAAGGAAATAACGATACAAAATAATGTTTAATTTGACAAAATCTAAACGCCTCTTCCAAGGGGGCATCTTGACCAAATCGAAGCATATTAAATGTAACTGGGACATCCCTAATCCAGAACTTGTTGGCCGGCACTTGGCACTTTATTGGTTATTGCGCAATAGTGTTGATGTGTATTGAGGCAAAGGGGTCCAGTAGTGTGCAAGGACCCACAATGTGAGTTATGCTTTCATTTAGTGGTTTTAAAGTTGTTTAATAAAGTGTACCCCCTGCCCCCCCCCCCCCCCCCCCCGTGTTAAAACTCCTACTCATATGTTTCATAGTGACGGTCACTGTCCCCATTGTTAAGCACTGGGTGTCTGCAGGTGTTTAGGGCTAGATCACTGGGCGCTTTATCGCAATCGCGTTTGTGTCCGCAATTGCGATCCGGCAAGCAAAATCTCACGATTTGCCGCGATTTACACTTGTAATTCCTATTCAATAGAATGAGAATCACAGTGTGATCATCACCAAAGCACTGCATGCAGTGTGTTTGCGATTAAATTAATTAATTACATGATCTTCAAAATCCCTTTTCACACTGCAATGCAATCACAATTTTTCAAATTTTCATCACATCGGTTTTGGTGAGATTTTTGTGTGATATTTAATTTTCATCTTGTGTGTGCATTTTTCTGGTGATTCTTTAGCAAAAAAAAATACATAAAAAATAAAGCAAGGAAAATTGCAGATTAATCGTATATGATTTTCTTGCACTCCAGAAATAAATGCTGATTGCAGTATTCTAGCGTTTGGGGAAAAACAAAATCGTATTAGTGGAAAAGACACCGCAATTTCAATTATCTTGCTGCTATCCTTGCAATTCACAAATCCAAACCGTGGATACAATCGCATTCAGTATTTATCTCTCTACAAAATGTACAATTAAAAGTCACACAATAAGTAAAATGAGTAAAAATCACTGCAGTTGCATTGTGTCTGCAGTTTGTGGTGGAAACAGGCCTTAGCCTTCATGCAGTCACAAGTACAAACAGTGCTGCAACCTCCATACCCTTTTTTTGCACTCATGAGTAGCAGACTCAGCAAGGCCGCTGTTCAGCCTCCAGTCTGTAAGAGGCCTTACTAAAGTTCTTAAAGAGGAGCTGTTAGGCATAAGGTCTCAGAGAAAATAAACACATATATCAGTAGCTAAAGATTGGCTGTACTTACATTACATATGCATTTCACTGTCCACGTTTGTACTTCACAGAATTTTTATATAGTATATGCAGAGATAGATGCTCCTGACAGCTCATGGCAGGCTCCATGTTTTTCTGTCAAATGTGTCGTCATGTCCTGCCTGCTTCCTGATCACAGAAAAGCTCGTGCTGAATAACACAGTGTGCAGTGAATATTAATGAGCCATGTGGCTAGGAACAATAGCTGACTCCTGCAGTGTACTCTGCCCGGAGATTTATCAGTGCTACGCGCTGGACTGATTACAAGCTGCTGTAACGTCTCATTAGCAGCCGAGGGGAGGGCCCCAGAATGCTTTGCAGTATAGTATGCGGCTTGCGTCCTTATGCGTTTATAACAGCTTTGCTGATAAGCACACATCAAAGGTAACTGAGATTTTTATCTTCACTAATGGCTTTCTGGCTTCCTTCTAAACTGTTTAACACAGGAGAATAGAGGTTTAAATTAGCTTCTGCAGCCTGACAGTTACTCTTTAAGAATGCACAAAATGAGAGAGCAGAAGTAGTCCTGAAAATCTTATGTGGACACATTTAAAAGTTGACTTCTGCTAGTTGTCCAAGGTTTGAAACCATAATTGAGTGACACCAGACTACAGCAAGTGTTGCCAACACACTTTTTCTCTCTGCAGTAAATCCAGAATTAATTGTATTTATATTATTCTATAAAAGTTTTCCCTGCATCAGTGTGTAGTTGCACCCTCTCTGATAACCTGATTTATCTCAAGCGAGGGTTATAGACTCTTATCACCTAATAACAGACATTGGCCTCAATTCACTAAGCTTATCTCCTGTCTTTAATAACTCTTCTAGAGTTGTTACCATGGTGATAAGGCATGTAGTATTCAGGAAACATTTTACCTCAGGCAAACCTAAAGTTAACTCTTCTGTCTTTAAGTTAACTCTTTAATCCTTAAAATAACTCCAGAGTTAAAGACAGGCTGTTCATTAACTGCGTGTGAAAATAACTACAGAGGAGGTAAATTAACTACAGAGGAGGTAAATTAACTACAGAGGAGGTAACTTAAGGAATGAAGAGATAAGATAACTCTCTTACTGTGTGGAGGTAAGTTTTCTCTTGCCTTATTATCTCCAGCATGATCTTAGTGAATTGAGGCCATTGATCGGCGATTCCCGGCCTCTGATTGGCCGGTGATCACCGGCATCTGATAGGCGGAAGCCTATCCTTCAATGCGCAGGACGGAATTCCGTCCTGCGTATTACGTAGGAAGAGGGAGAGGGAGGTAAGGAGCGTGAGGGCAGAAATGGCTGCGGAGGGGGGCTTTGAGGAGCCCCCCCGCAAAACGCAGATGGCCGGCGGCATTCAGACCCCCCCGGCAGGACATCCCCCTGGTGGGGAAAAAAGGGGGGAAGTCTGGTCGCCCTGGCTTCAAAGTGATCTGTGCTGTGGGCTGGAGAGCCCACACAGCACAGATCGGCTTAACCTCCTTGCCGGTTATCCCGAACACAGTTCGGGTTAACCTGCGCAGGAGGATTTCTCAGGCCCCGCTGGGCCGATTTGCATATTTTTTTTTCCTACACGCAGCTAGCACTTTGCTAGCTGCGTGTGGTACGCGATCGCCGCCGATTCGCCGCTACCCGCCGCCCCGCCCCCCCCCGCCCCAGACCCCTGCGCAGCCTGGCCAATCAGTGCCAGGCAGCGCTAAGGGGTGGATCGGGATTCCCTCTGACATCACGACGTCCATGACGTCGGTGACGTCATCCCGCCCGGTCGCCATGGCGACCGGGGAAGCCCTGCAGGAAATCCCGTTCTCAACGGGATTTCCTGCATACTCTGATCGCCGAAGGCGATCGGAGTGGGTGGGGGGATGCCGCCGCTCAGCGGCTATCATGTAGCGAGCCCTGGGCTCGCTACATGATTTAAAAAAAAAAAAATTTAAAAAAAGTGCGGCGCTGCCTCCTTGCCGGATTTTTTAGAATGGCAAGGAGGTTAAAGAGAGTCTGAAGCGAGAAAAAAATCTCGCTTCAGACCTCATATATAGCAGGGGCACGTGTGCCCCTGCTAAACCGCCGCTATCCCGCGGCTTAACGAGGGTCCCTGTCCCCCCAAATCCCCTCCGAAATGCGGGGGAGCGCTTCCTGGTTGGGGCAGGGCTAACCGCCGCAGCCCTGCCCCACGCGCGTCTTTCAGCGCGTATCTCCGCCTCTCCCCCGCCCCTCGCGGTCTTCCTTCACTGAGAGGGGCGGGGGAGAGGCGGCGATGCGCGGCTGATAGACGCGAATGGAGGCAGGCCTGCAGCCGTTAGCCCTGCCTCCAGGAGCGACCAAGCCTGCGACCAAGTGTCGCAGTGGGGGGTTTGGGGGTGAAGGGACCCCCGTTTTGCGGCGCGTATGCAGCGGTTTAGCAAACTATGAGCTCTGAAGCGAGATTTATTCTCGCTTCAGAGTCTCTTTAAGTGGTTACCTCCTCTGTAGTTAATTTACCTCCTCTGTAGTTAATTTACCTCCTCTGTAGTTATTTTCACACGCAGTTAATGAACAGCCTGTCTTTAACTCTGGAGTTATTTTAAGGATTAAAGAGTTAACTTAAAGACAGAAGAGTTAACTTCAGGTTTCCAGAAATATTCCAAAACCTTGCGCTCCTGTCCTGTGAGGATAACAGGCTACCACAAATGCTTATTCTCCTTTTTGCCAATGCACTGTGCTGCTCCAATTACAATTGGCAAGGGAAAGCAAATCTAAAAAAGATGAAGCGCTCCATAGTGCATTATCAATGGGTGATTTTAATTGCAAATTTAAAAGTTCTACTTTCAAAATGTAGAATGTCAATTCGCTCATCAGCGGTACAGTCCACCGCTACACACTTATGCAGGTTGGCAACAACGCGCTGTGGCCAGCAGCGCATTCTCCGATATCCGGGGAAGCCGTCTCGCGGTTGGTGTGGGCGTGGCTGTATGTTTAGCGTGCGTATGGCGTCATTACACTTTTAGGCGCTCTGCGCCTTCGTCAGATGACGCCCATACGCACTACACGCTAGTTAAATCCATCCTTGCGGCCGTAGTCATGGCTACGTGGGTGGAACTCTGTGTATTAAAAATACTTTATTGAAAAATGAACAATTTGTTGGCGTACATAAGGAAATCAGTACGCTTGTCATACAAGTGCTGTACTTGGATTAAAAAAGATATTAGAATTTAAATGGTCGACACAAAAATACATAATTTAGTATACTTGGGTGAAAACATACAAAATATATATATATATATATATATATATATATATATATATAACAATAACAATAACAATAATATTTATATAGCGCTTTTCTCCCTGGGGACTCAAAGCGCTGTGACCCTGCATTATGCAGACTCAAAGGCTAGGGAAAAGAGGTGAGTTTTTAGCCTTTTTTTAAAGCTGTCCAGAGAAGGAGCCTCTCGTACTGATTGTGGAAGTGAGTTCCATAGAGTAGGGGCTGCATAGGAAAAGGCCCGAGCACCAAATGTTAAGTGTATCCTGGGAATAACCAGCTTCATCTTGTTGGCAGAGTGGAGGGTGCGTGGAGGGGCATAAAGTTCCAATAGATCCGCTATGTATTTGGGTCCCATGTGGTGTAGAGCCTTGAATGTCAGCAGGCAGATCTTAAAATTGATTCTCCATTTTACTGGCAACCAGTGAAGAGTTTGCAGTACTGGGGTGATGTGTGAGCTGCGGGGGGCATTGGCTAGGAGTCTGGCTGCAGCATTCTGTACTAGCTGTAAGGGGCGCAGAACCTTATCTGTAGATCCGATTAACAGGGCGTTGCAGTAGTCTAGGCGGGAGGATACAAATGCGTGAACCAGGGCAGGTAGGTCTTCAGCTGGGATAAGGTGTTTGATTTTCGCTATATTTCTTAGATGGAAGAAGGAAGACTTGACGACAGCTGATACCTGCTGTCTGAGTTTTAGATTTCTATCCAGGATCACCCCAAGGTTTCGCACAGAGTCTTTATACTGTACAGTATCTCCCGCAATTGCTAGTTTGAGGTGGTGAGCGTTTTGAACTTTATCCATCATGTGTGGACCACCTACCACCAACACCTCTGTTTTGTCAGAGTTCAGCCTTAGCCAGCTGGTGTTCATCCAATTTTGTAAATCCACTAGACACGCATTTATGGATGCTGATGGGTCTTGGGTGCCAGGCTTGAAGGACAGATACAGTTGTGTGTCATCTGCATAACAATGGTATCCTAAACCATAGTTCTGGATTATTTTGCCCAGTGGGAGCATGTAGACTGCAAAGAGTAATGGTGATAGTACAGAACCCTGTGGAACTCCATAGGCAAGTGGCACTGGATTAGAGTAGTGTGTGCCCAGACATACTTGCTGTGTCCTGCCAGATAGGAAGGTCTGAAACCAGCTAAGAACAGTACCCCTTAGGCCACAGTAATTCTTCAGTCGCTGGATTAGTATTTCATGATCCACAGTATCAAATGCTGCTGACAAGTCAAGAAGAATCAGAATTGAGCAATCACCCTTGTCCCTTGCAGTAAGTAGATCATTCATTACTCGGACTAATGCTGTTTCAGTGCTGTGCCTTTTCCTGAATCCTGACTGAAAAGTATCAAAGATGTTGTTATCTGTAAGCCTGACTTCTAGCTGGTTGGCGACTGCTTTCTCGATAACTTTTGATAGGAATGGTAAGTTCGCCACAGGTCTGTAGTTGGTTACAGAATCAGGATCTAGTGATGGTTTCTTCAGGAGGGGTTTTATGATTGCTTTCTTTAGTTCTTCTGGGAAAAGTCCACTTTGCAAGGAGCACTGCGTGATTGTGTGAAGTGCTGGCCTGAACAGCGCTGGGCACTGCATTAAGGATCCAGTTGGGCCAGGATCCAGGTCGCAGGTAGTGGGGCGGAGACTTTGAATGAGAATTCCAAAATCTTCTACACTCAGAGTGTCAAAGACTTGCCATGGTGGTACGGTAGTAGGTATATGCAACGTCCAGTGGTCAATTGATGTTGTTGGTGTAATGCTGGCACGGATGGTAGACACCTTGTTTGTGAAGAAGGCAGAGAATTCCTCACACCTTTCCCTGGAGTATGTGGTTGGGGCTTTTAGGCAGGAAGGATTGCAGAGTGATTCCACTGTGTGGAAGAGTTGAGCAGCTCTGTTGTTGGCTGTAGATATTTTGTGCGAGATAAAGTCTGATTTTTTCTTGGTTATTGCTTGTTGGTATTGTCTGAGGTGTTGAACTAGGCTAGATTTGTGCTCCCCAGTCCCTGATTTACGCCACTGTCTTTCTAGTCTGCGCCCTTTCTTTTTTAGATCCATGATGGTTTTTTAGATTTTTTAGATCCATGATGGTTTTGTCAAACCAATTAGCTTTCTGCTTTTTGGTTGCTGATTTGGTGCGCCATGGGGCAATACTGTCAAGTGTTTCATATATCGTGTTGTTGTACTGGGTTACTAGAGAGTTTGGGTCCATTTGACTGTGGAGCAGATTTGTAAAATCCAGGTTGGCAGTTATCCTCTCCGGTGTTAATTTACTCAGGGGTCGGGTTTTGATTGTTTCTTTAGGGAGCTGCTTGATAGGGTGATGTTCAATAGTAAACTGTATTATGTGATGGTCTGACCACACCACTGGGGTTACTGTTATGTTACTAATGTCCATTCCGAGGTGGAACAGTAAGTCTAGCGTATGCCCTCCTCTGTGGGTAGCTTATTTTACAACTTGTGTGAAGCCTAGTCCACCCATGAGATTTATTAGTTCATTTGCATCTTGTGATTGAGTGTTATCAGCCCGGACGTTGAAGTCACCAAGGATGATCCATCTCGGATAAGACAGCCAGCATGGCCAGAAGTTCTGGGAATTCCTGTAGGAAAGGGTCAGCATCTCCGGGGGGACGATAAACCACTAAAATTTTGAAGCCTTTACCAGCTGAGATCTGGGCACCTATACATTCAAAGGACTTTGTTGAGCCAACATTCAGGGCCCTGAGCTGCAGAGTTGTTTTGCCACAAATTGCTACACCCCCTCCTTTGCGGTCTCGTCTTCCCTCACTTAGGACTGAGTAATTGTATGGGATGGTTGCTTCCAATGTGGGGCCCGCATTGTCATCAATCCAGGTTTCAGTGATGCATGAAAAATCGCATGTCTGAATAAGGTCCGCAATAATGGCTGTCTTATTGTTTATAGAGCGGGCATTGCAGAGCAATGCAGTGACTGCATGGGGCTTAGCATTGGCGACTGGGTTCACTGCTGGGGTGTTACTGCATCTCTGACTAGGGTCATGGTAACTTCTGCTACTTTCAGCCTCTGATTTCCAGTAAACATCACTAGAGATCGCTGGAAAGTTCTTTTCTTTGAATGGACCTGGGTCCCTGAAGTTGGACTGAGACTGAGTGTGGCACTTTTTATGGGCCTGGCCGCCTTTTTTACCTCTGTGCGTTTTATTTAAAATCCCTAGAGATTACAGCAAATTAGCTTGTTTTTTTCCAATGTGAGATGCAGCTCTCAATGGCCTGAGAGATAGTAAGAAGCTGGCTGTAAAGATTAACATTGCTCTTTGGGAAGGAATGGGTTAAGTAAGCTCTTCCTTCGATTGTTGTTGTTTATCAGTGGGGGGTAGACAAAAGCAAATGCTGGCCTTCAGAATCTGCTAGAAGAGGTGTGAAAAGTCCATTGATATGCGGAAGCATGGGGCCTACTAAGGTTTACTTAGAAAGGCAATGGAGTCAATATAATTTCAGCCTCTGAATGCATTTAAAGTATTTGTACAGTCTGCAAAAACGGATTGCCAGCTGAAAGATATTACTTCTGTTTGGGGGAGGAGGATGAATTCCCTTTCCTTGGGAAGAAGACTTGGGAAGGTAGGAGATCTGCTTGCTGTGTTGCATGGACATGCTTTTTATTGTGTTGGTTTGTTTGAAGCTGTGGACCTCATGAGTATCCAGGTGGAGAAATCCTATTCCATTGTGTGTCCTTGTAGGAGTAGAGAAGGCTTTTGTTTGTTTGTGTGGATTATCAGCTTCCCAATCCCATGCAGGACTCCAAAACCAAGGTCAGCTACACATGACTTTCATGGTGAGTACAATCCAGCTTGTAATTTAGCCATCCATAAACTTCCACGTTTCCCAGAAGGTTCCAGTTGTTGCCAGAGATTTCATGGTGCAGAATCTGTAAGTATTTTTGTTCCTTCTGTGCATATATGTGATTAATGCTTCCCAGAGCCGAGACAAGGTGTGGAGCAGGTAAAAGGAGAGGCTGCCATCTTGAGCGCGCTCAGTAGTCTATATATATATATATATAAAAACACGAAAGGATAAAAAGTAGAACGTAATGCGCTGGCTCACAGCGCACTGTAAAGAAGTATCTATCAAAGAATAACATCAAAATAAGAAAATCTTGATTCAAAAATATAAATTAAAAAACTCTTTGCATAAAATATACAAAAAATAGTCAGAACATGGTTTAACCACTTGAGGACCTAGGGCTTTCTACCCCTTAAGGACCGGCCACTTTTTTTCCATTCAGACCACTGCAGCTTTCATGGTTTATTGCTCGCTCATACAACCTACCACCTAAATGAATTTTGGCTCCTTTTCTTGTCACTAATAAAGCTTTCTTTTGGTGCTATTTGATTGCTCCTGCGATTTTTACTTTTTATTATATTCATCAAAAAATACATGAATTTTGGCAAAAAATGATTTTTTTAACTTTCTGTGCTGACATTTTTCAAATAAAGTAAAATTTCTGTATACATGCAGCGCGAAAAATGTGGACAAACATGTTTTTGATAAAAAAAAACCCATTCAGTGTATATTTATTGGTTTGGGTAAAAGTTATAGCGTTTACAAACTATGGTGCAAAAAGTGAATTTTCTCATTTTCAAGCATCTATGACTTTTCTGACCCCCTGTCATGTTTCATGAGGGGCTAGAATTCCAGGATAGTATAAATACCCCCCAAATTACCCCATTTTGGAAAGAAGACATCCCAAAGTATTCACTGAGAGGCATAGTGAGTTCATAGAAGATATTATTTTTTGTCACAAGTAAGCGGAAAATGACACTTTGTGAGAAAAAAAAAAAAAAGTTTCCATTTCTTCTAACTTGCGACAAAAAAAAAAATGAAATCTGCCACGGACTCACCATGCCCCTCTCTGAACACCTTGAAGGGTCTACTTTCCAAAATGGGGTCATTTGTGGGGTGTGTTTACTGTCCTGACATTTTGGGGGGTGCTAAATTGTAAGCACCCCTGTAAAACCTAAAGGTGCTCATTGGACTTTGGACCCCTTAGCGCAGTTAGGCTGCAAAAAAGTGCCACACATGTGGTATTGCCGTCCTCAGGAGAAGTAGTATAATGTGTTTTGGGGTGTATTTTTACACATACCCATGCTGGGTGGGAGAAATATCTCTGTAAATGACAATTTGTTAATTTTTTTTACACACAATTGTCCATTTACAGAGATCTTTCTCCCACTCAGCATGGGTATGTGTAAAAATACACCCCAAAACACATTATACTACTTCTCCTGAGTACGGCGATACCACATGTGTGGCACTTTTTTGCACCCTAACTGCGCTAAAGGGCCCAAAGTCCAATGAGTACCTTTAGGATTTCGCAGGTCATTTTGAGAAATTTCGTTTCAAGACTACTCCTCACGGTTTAGGGCCCCTAAAATGCCAGGGCAGTATAGGAACCCCACAAATGACCCCATTTTAGAAAGAAGACACCCCAAGGTATTCCGTTAGGAGTATGGTGAGTTCATAGAAGATTTTATTTTTTGTCAAAAGTTAGCGGAAAATGACACTTTGTGAAAAAACACAATTAAAATCAATTTCCGCTAACTTGTGACAAAAAATAAAATCTTCTATGAACTCGCCATACTACTAACGGAATACTTTGGGGTGTCTTCTTTCTAAAATGGGGTCATTTGTGGGGTTCCTATACTGCCCTGGCATTTTAGGGGCCCTAAACCGTGAGGAGTAGTCTTGAAACGAAATTTCTCAAAATGACCTGTGAAATCCTAAAGGTACTCATTGGACTTTGGGCCCTTTAGCGCAGTTAGGGTGCAAAAAAGTACCACACATGTGGTATCGCCATACTCGGGAGAAGTAGTACAATGTGTTTTGGGGTGTATTTTTACACATACCCATGCTGGGGGGGAGAAATACCTCTGTAAATGGACAATTGTGTGTAAAAAAATCAAAAGATTGTCATTTACAGAAGTATTTCTCCCACCCAGCATGGGTATGTGTAAAAATACACCCCAAAACACATTATACTACTTCTCCCGAGTACGGCGATACCACATGTGTGGCACTTTTTTGCACCCTAACTGCACTAAGGGGCCCAAAGTCCAATGAGTACCTTTAGGATTTCACAGGTCATTTTTGTTTCAAGACTACTCCTCACGGTTTAGGGCCCCTAAAATGCCAGGGCAGTATAGGAACCCCACTAATGACCCCATTTTAGAAAGAAGACACCCCAAGGTATTCCGTTAGGAGTATGGTGAGTTCATAGAAGTTTTTATTTTTTTGTCACAAGTTAGCGGAAATTGATTTTAATTGTTTTTTTTTCACAAAGTGTCATTTTCCGCTAACTTGTGACAAAAAATAAAATCTTCTATGAACTCACCATACTCCGTACGGAATACCTTTGGGTGTCTTCTTTCTAGAATGGGGTCATTTGTGGGGTTCCTATACTGCCCTGGCATTTTAGGGGCCCTAAACCGTGAGGAGTAGTCTTGAAACCAAATGTCGCAAAATGACCTGCGAAATCCTAAAGGTACTCATTGGACTTTGGGCCCCTTAGCGTACTTAGGGTGTAAAAAAAAGTGCCACACATGTGGTACCGCCGTACTCAGGAGAAGTAGTATAATGCGTTTTGGGGTGTATTTTTACACATACCCATGCTAAGTGGGAGAAATATCTCTGTAAATGACAATTGTTTGATTTTTTTACACACAATTGTCCATTTACATAGAAATTTCTCCCACCCAGCATGGGTATGTGTAAAAATACACCCCAAAACACATTATACTACTTTTCCTGAGTACGGCGGTACCACATGTGTGACACTTTTTTGCAGCCTAGGTGCGCTAAGGGGCCCAACGTCCTATTCACAGGTCATTTTGAGGCATTTGTTTTCTAGACTACTCCTCGCGGTTTAGGGCCCCTAAAATGCAAGGGCAGTATAGGAACCCCACAAGTGACCCCATTTTAGAAAGAAGACACCCCAAGGTATTCCGTTAGGTGTATGGCGAGTTCATAGAAGATTTTATTTTTTGTCACAAGTTAGTGAAAAATGACACTTTGTGAAAAAAAACCAATAAAAATCAATTTCCGCTAACTTTTGACAAAAAATAAAATCTTCTATGAACTCGTCATACACCTAACAGAATACCTTGGGGTGTCTTTTTTTCTAAAATGGGGTCACTTGTGGGGTTCCTATACCGCCCTGGCATTTTACAGGCCCAAAACCGTGAGTAGTCTGGAAACCAAATGTCTCAAAATGACTGTTCAGGGGTCTAAGCATCTGCAAATTTTGATGACAGGTGGTCTATGAGGGGGCGAATTTTGTGGAACCGGTCATAAGCAGGGTGGCCTTTTAGATGACAGGTTGTATTGGGCCTGATCTGATGGATAGGAGTGCTAGGGGGGTGACAGGAGGTGATTGATGGGTGTCTCAGGGGGTGGTTAGAGGGGAAAATAGATGCAATCAATGCACTGGGGAGGTGATCGGAAGGGGGTCTGAGGGGGATCTGAGGGTTTGGCCGAGTGATCAGGAGCCCACACGGGGCAAATTGGGGCCTGATCTGATGGGTAGGTGTGCTAGGGGGTGACAGGAGGTGATTGATGGGTGTCTCAAGGTGTGATTAGAGGGGGGAATAGATGCAAGCAATGCACTGGCGAGGTGATCAGGGCTGGGGTCTGAGGGCATTCTAAGGGTGTGGGCGGGTGATTGAGTGCCCTAGGGGCAGATAGGGGTCTAATCTGATAGGTAGCAGTGACAGGGGGTGATTGATGGGTAATTAGTGGGTGTTTAGGGTAGAGAACAGATGTAAACACTGCACTTGAGAGGTGATCGGACGTCGGATCTGCGGGCGATCTATTGGTGTGGGTGGGTGATCAGATTGCCCGCAAGGGGCAGGTTAGGGGCTGATTGATGGGTGGCAGTGACAGCGGGTGATTGATGGGCGGCAGTGACAGGGGGTGATTGATGGGTGGCAGTGACAGGGGGTGATTGATGGGTGATTGATAGGTGATTGACAGGTAATCAGTGGGTTATTACAGGGGAGAACAGATGTAAATATTTCACTGGCGAATTGATAAGGGGGGGGGTCTGAGGGCAATCTGAGCGTGTAGGCGGGCGATTGGGTGCCCACAAGGGGCAGATTAGGGTCTGATCTGATGGGTAACAGTGACAGGTGGTGATAGGGGGTGATTGATGGGTGATTGATGGGTAATTAGTGGGTGTTTAGAGGAGAGAATAGATGGAAACACTGCGCTTGGGTGGTGATCTGATGTCGGATCTGCGGGCGATCTATTGGTGTGGGTGGGTGATCAGTTTGCCCGCAAGGGGCAGGTTAGGGGCTGATTGTTGGGTGGCAGTGACAGGGGGTGATTGATGGGTGATAGGTGATTGGCAGGTGATTGACAGGTGATCAGTGGGTTATTACAGGGAAGGCCAGATGTAATTAATGCACTGGCGAATTTATAAGGGGGGGGGGGGTCTGAGGGCAATCTGAGCGTGTGGGCGGGTGATTGGGTGCCCGCAAGGGGCAGATTAGGGTCTGATCTGATAGGTAACAGTGACGGTTGGTGATAGGGGGTGATTGATGGGTGATTGATGGGTAATTAGTGGGTGTTAAGAGAAGATAACAGATGTAAACAATACATTTGAGAGGTAATCTGACGGCGGGTTTGCGGGCGGTCTAATGGTGTGGGTGGGTGATCAGATTGCCCGCAAGGGGCAGGTTAGGGGCTGATTGTTGGGTGGCAGTGACAGGGGGTGATTGATGGGTGATAGGTGATTGGCAGGTGATTGACAGGTGATCAGTGGGTTATTACAGGGAAGAACAGATGTAATTAATGCACTGGTGAATTGATAAGGGGGGGTCAGAGGGCAATCTGAGCGTGTGGGCGGGTGATTGGGTGCCCACAAGGGGCAGATTAGGGTCTGATCTGATAGGTAAAAGTGACAGGTGGTGATAGGGGGTGATTGATGGGTGATTGATGGGTAATTAGTGGGTGTTTAGAGGAGAGAATAGATGTAAACAATGGATTTGGGAGGTGATCTGATGTCGGATCTGCGGGCGATCTATTGGTGTGGGGGGGTGATCAGATTGCCCGCAAGGGGCAGGTTAGGGGCTGATTGATGGGTGGCAGTGACAGGGGGTGATTGACGGGTGATTGACGGGTGATTGACAGGTGATGGACAGGTGATTGACAGGTGATCAGGGGGGATAGATGCATACAGTACATGGGGGGGGGGGGGGTCTGGGGAGAATCTGAGGGGTGGGGGGGTGATCAGGAGGGAGCGGGGGGCAGGGGGAGGATAAAAAAAAAATAGCGTTGACAGATAGTGACAGGGAGTGATTGATGGGTGATTAGGGGGGTGATTGGGTGCAAACAGGGGTCTGGGGGGTGGGCAGGGGGGGGGTCTGATGGGTGCTGTGGGCGATCTGGGGCGGGGGGGGGGAAAATCAGTGTGCTTGGTGCAGACTAGGGTGGCTGCAGCCTGCCCTGGTGGTCCCTCGGACATTGGGACCACCAGGGCAGGAGGCAGCCTGTATAATACACTTTGTAAACATTACAAAGTGTATTATACACTTTGTATGCGGCGATCGTCGGGTTAACATCCCGCCGGCGCTTCCGTATGGCCGGCGGGATGTTGCGGCGGGTGAGCGGCGCCAGGCGGAGGCGGAGGATCGCGTCACGGATGACGCGATCGCTCCGCCCATGCCCATACAAGGACCGCCGCCAATTGTCAATACGGCGGTCCTTGCGGCGTCCACTTCCCGGCCGCCAATTGTATATACGGCGGTCGGGAAGTGGTTAAAACAGCTATTATGAGTACCAATCAGATTCAATCATTCCTAACAACCCTCAAATATGCAAGAAATTATATAATACAACAGGGTGCATATTCCTCCTCTAAAGGCCGGAATGATGGGAATAAATGATATAAAAGGATAGAAAATATATGCATTATATATATGAGAGAATACCTTATGATGCATGTGTGTGTATACTTTCACAGTTTTCAAGATTAAATTTATTGCATATTTGAGGGTTGCTAGGAATGATTGAATCTGATTGGTACTCATAATAGCTGTTTTAAACCATGTTCTGACTATTTTTTGTATATTTTATGCAAAGAGTTTTTTAATTTATATTTTTGAATCAAGATTTTAATATTTTGATGTTATTCTTTGATAGATACTTCTTTGAGCCAGCGCATTACGTTCTACTTTTTATCCTTTCGTGTTTATATATATATATATATATATATATATATATATATATATATATATATATATATATATATATATGTATTTTTTATGTTTTCACCCAAGTATACTAAATTATGTATTTTTCTGTCGACCATTTAAATTCTAATATCATTTTTAATCCAAGTACAGCACTTGTATGACAAGTGTACTGATTTCCTTATGTACGCCAACAAATAGTTCATTTTTCAATAAAGTTTTTTTAATACACAGAGTTCCACCCACGTAGCCATGACTACGGCCGCAAGGATGGATTTAACTAGCGTGTAGTGCGTAGAGCGCCGAAACGCGTAATGACGCCATACGCACGCTAAACACACAGCCACGCCCACACCGACCACGAGACGGAGAACGCGCTGCTGGCCACAGTGCGTTGTTGCCAACCTGCATAAGTGTGTAGCGGTGGACTGTACCGCTGATGAGCGAATTGACATTCTACATTTTGTAAGTAGAGCTTTTAAACTTGCGATTAAAATCACCCATTGATAATGCACTATGGAGCGCTTCATCTTTTTTAGATTTGTTAACTTTAGGTTTGCCTGAGGTAAAATGTTTCCTGAATACTACATGCCTTATCACCATGGTAACAACTCTAGAAGAGTTATTAAAGACAGGAGATAAGCTTAGTGAATTGAGGCCAATATTTAAATATGGCACTAGTTAGAGCACACCTAAACTAAAACAAAAACAAAAACATGAGGAGGTCAGGGCGTAACTAAAAATCTCAGGGCCAACCTGCAAAACATTGGCTGACCCTCTATATAACTTTCCCTGATGGTTTTCCCTCCCCCCAGTATTTCCTGACAGTCTAGTGTACTCCACCTTATAATTTCTCCCATTTTTAATATACTGTAGCTTTCCCTGGTAGTCTAGTGGTCACTCCTCCCACTTACAGTATTCCTTTGTGGTTTAGTGGCCCCTTCCTCCATATTGTTTTTCCTAATGGCCTAGTGCCTGCCCCCTCCCTATATAGCTATCCCTGGCAATCTAGTGGTCCCTGCATTCCCACATAGATTTCCCTGGTGGTCTAGTGGCCCACCTCCCAGTTGTTATAAACTGTTCTTATCACCTTGCTTCGACACCATCGTCTCACAGACTGTGAGATCACTTGACTCTCCACACAGCAAACTTTCTCACTCTATCACAGACATAACTAAGAACCGCCCGAGCGAGCTATACGACTCCAAACCACTGTAACTGTTTTAACTGTTAACATCCCAGCTCGAACTTCAACACAATACAGACATTGAAAAAACATGTTAGCAGCAGCACCGACTGGAAATGCGAGAAACGTGCAGAACATCTCACAAACAGAAAGACACTCGCTTTCCTCCTCTCTCCACAACTCATCTGCAGCTTATCTCAGCCATAACTCAGAACTATTACAGCGCTATTACTGAGACGAACAACAGACGAGCTGGCTGAACAACATAACAGATGCAGATATTTACAAGCATGTTAGCAACTCTGACTGGAAACGCGCGGAGGAAAGACAAACAAAAACCTCACCCATTATCTCAGCTGTCCCTCTGCGAACTTCCACAGCTACCCAGAGACAAGGGCTGTCCACCCAGCTCCCCGAGAAAAACTTACTTCTAAGTTTTACAACTGTTCTCTCCTGTCTACTCTGCTACCTCTCCCCCCTGTCCACCACTAACACTGTTGGTTTCCCTCTGCCGCGGGGGACCCCCCCCCCCTTATCTATCATCCTGCCCAGTCTCTGGACAGGGAGAGAAAAACAAAACAAAACCCAGAGAGAGAGAGAAAACAAAACATCTGCCACACAGGAACATCGAATCCTAAGAAACAATCAAAGCGCATAAACTCTGAAAACACGTTCTGTATTTACATCGGAGCTGCACCTCTCCTCACCCCTCCCTTCACGCACAGGAGAGATGAGAAGCCTGCAGCCTCCACTCTGCAATTAACACAGAATGTACACATTAACACAGATAACGCCATATAACAACGTAAAACATACTTGCCTGAGCAGAAGACTTTGTAAGCCTGCGAATTCGACCAGCTTTTGGCAACTTTCCACGACACTGAGTGGATCTCTGGAACTACTGAGCGTCAGCTCTGTGTACCCACACTGGCTCAGCGGATCAATCTCCAGCGGCAGCTGCCAGCCGGCCTCGGAGCCTTCCAGTCACCTGTGATCCGGTTTAGGCTGTGACTGATGTGCACTGTCAGTCAAAGTTTAACATCCACGAGTGTCGCCGCTGGTTTCCCCGAATTGCAGCCCGTGCCCGTGTGTGCTCGGCTCCCACACACTACTCACACCAGCTTATCAGTCTCAGCTTGATAAGCTTTACAGTCCGTGTCCGTCTATTCCGCTTGTTTTGCTGTGGAATATCTTGAAACCATTTTCCTTCGGCCCCGGCCCCGTCTGCCTGTTTTGCTAGGCAGGGAAGGATTTCAGGCACCACTGTTATAAACTGTTCTTATCACCTTGCTTCGACACCATCGTCTCACAGACTGTGAGATCACTTGACTCTCCACACAGCAAACAGGAAATAGACTTTCTCAGGCTTCTCCAATGTTTCCGTTATTTATTCAAGTCACAGAAAGACAGATAGATACAGTCATCATATCCTAGCTATGCAAATCTTCATGTTGCATTATAAGCTCATGATTAGACTCCCTGCGGAAGTCTATCAGGTACCTTCTTCCTACCTACGTTACACTAAACTACCTATGTACAGCAAACATTATATCAGATTACATAAAGGAAGAACATGCTTAGAGAAATACTTGGGTTAAAGTCAGTATTGCGAGCTAGTGCGGAAGGAAGAAGCAGAAGTGAGTTCCCCATCGCTCGCTCCAGATTTAATACCGACTAGGAAAGAGTTAAATATGACATCATCTTCGCCACCCCCTATATCAGTCTATTGGTGGACCCACTCGTGGTGTCATCATACCCGCCTACTCGATTAATAATCGATGAGGCACTTGACCCAGATGCAGGCATGTGGATGTTTAGTAAATATGGCCAATGTTTACTGTTCCTGTCCTGTAAGTGGAGGTCAGAGTAAACCGATGGCCTTCTCTTAGGAACATGTTCTCAGTATCTGCGTGTATCTTCTGCTACACGCAGACCCTGAGATGCCTCTGCCTGCATCACCAAACCTCTATCTATTTTAAAGGCATACACTGCGGACAAGCCTTTTACATAAAACTCAGGCCAAGTAACGGAGGCCTACTTAAATTATAACAATCCCCCCTAAAACGGCTTGACCCGCAGATCTCAGCATCTGAACCTCCCAGTACCTGGTTTCTTTCTTGTATGTTTCACTTTTCGATGTTCGTGCTCACACAACTTCTCTGCTCTAGGCGGTTACCCCTGGAAGAGAGAGAGCAAGACCTCTTGGTCTTCCTGTAACCAGGCTCTCTGGGGAGGCCCTACTTCTAAATCCCTCAATACCACATGCTCAGCATTTGCGTCACTTGCGTATCACTCACAAACTTGCATGACCACAGAAAAGTGAAACTCGTTTATTTGTTACAAAACGGAGCAGTGCCAGGTGCCTTCTAAAAGAGCGCCTTTATACAATCAGCTCCATCACAGGTACTACTAAACCTATACCCGTAACCCTGTATATCCCTTAATTTAAACTATTGGTTCAGGAGATTGTTTATGAGGCACCAATCCCTGGACCGGTTAATTTATTTTACGTAATTTTAACCCGCAACCTCACCTGGATAATGATGCCTAAAGTTGTCATCCCCATCCAGACGACCAGTGGGTGTAGAAAGAACTTTGGAACTGCAGATGCCCCGTCCGAGTGTCCCTGGAACATCACCGGAACCTTTGTCCACCAGGGCAGACTGGAACTCACCTGCTCATTTTTGTGTTCTACCTCGTTAAGATCACCTGTATCATGGTGAAATCTTACCTCTAACTTAGTGTACTGTTTGTTTAACCTTTGTAACAAAATGTGGTCGGCTTGGATCAAAACCTGTTCCCCTTTGTCCCATGTCGTGTTCTCTTTCAGGACGGGAACTACCCGTGAAGCTTTGACCTTCCGAGTTCTCTTAACAATTTGAGAAACAACGTCATCCAGCCTGGATGACAGGATCCATATGGGATCTCCACTCACACAATATGTTCCCCTTGGAAACTCCCCCTTATCGGAACAATTATGAGAATATACCTTGAAAGTATCATTAGAACTTATGTTAAAAAACCAAACCTTTCCTTCCGCCACCGGAACTATCGGTTGGGCTTCAGGGTGGATCTTTTGAATGGTAGCCTCGCATTCTGCGTTATTGAGCCTGCAGGCTTCTTCACTAAATTTGGCTTGCCCCGGCCAACGCAGATACTTCTGCAAGAATTGCCCGCATGAGGACAACTCTACTTGCTTCACCTCCCCGTCTAGCACCAAAAAAGGTTGACCTCTCAGGTCCTGGTGTAAGACCCGGGTTGAGGTGGGAAGTAAGGAAGTGGCGGTGCCTAAAGGAATGTTGCACCGTTTCCATTTGTTCACCCAAACATCTCGAAGCTGCCATGCAAAAGATCCTTCTCCAGAAAAATTAATATACCTCCCCTTGTCCAATCTCTCGCTGACAAAATATGTCCCCAGCTGTCCTGATTGGACCTCTTCCCCCCTTATGTCCTGAGGCACACTATGTACCTGAGGTCGGGAAGACGGTACTCTCTGCAACCGTTCGATTAAGAGTACCTCTTCACTTACCCAATTATCATGAGGATAAGCTGCTGCATATGGACTGTGTAATATCGTCCCCTGTTGTGACCCGTGTGGTGTGGATGGGGTTCCCTGTGTGGGCTTTCCCTCCCCCGGGACCGCTCTCCCCACCCTCTTTGTCACCTGGAAATGTGGCTTGATCTCGATTTTTACTTCTTGTTTCGAGAACCACCCACCCTTGGCTTTCCAGCCTTTACGTGTGTACAGTTGTTTCAGAGGCACTCTCTGTTGGTAGCTCCAGAGTGTGATGTTGTCCCCTGCGTCTCTCTGGTAAGAGAATTGATGCCTCCTGCTCGTTCCTCTCCAATCTGGAACCATCTCACTCTGCATAACCAAGACAAGGTACCCCTGAATCACACACTCCACCTTTTGCATGTACCCATTGTACTGTAATGTACCTTTTACCAAACCTTTGGATCGGTGCATTGATTCTGGGAGTGTGGCATTTAATAGCAGATTTACACTGCCATTAAATTCCCACTGCCCGCACACTTGACCCTTCAGACCTTTCACCCACCTTGTGCCATGAAATTTGCTTTCTCCTGGCACAAGTGCTCTTTTCCTCCGTCCCTGCATGGTCCATCTGTGCCAAGCGGAGGGAGGTGTGAAAGGATCAGTACCTTTGTCACCCAACATTAACATGCTTGGGCCTTGCATTCTCATTAACCCCTTATTATACATGAGAATGTACTCTCTTCGTTCTCCTAGGACGAAATGGCAACCTAGGATCACCATCAGCACGGTACTCCTCATTATAAAAGCACCACCCTGGGAAAGAAAAACATTAGCAATTTGCACTATGCTTTGCTCAGACAGTTTTTTTAGTCTCTTTCCGATCTCCGAAATCTCGTGTTTTAGTCTCTTTCCGATTTCAGGAATCTCGTGTTTTAGTCTCTTTCCAATTTCAGGAATCTCGTGTTCCTCCAAGCTTAGATTGGCATCTGGAACCTTTCGCTTATCCGACTGACATCTCCATCTTTGCTGCCAGCACTGCAGCTGTCTCAATTCCATATTGCCAAACACCTGAAATCGAAATACAAACAAATCAATTCTTATTAATGATTTGGGATTCGCCCTGCGGCTTGTACTCTTTACACTTTAAATTGATCAATATATACCGTAATTGATCTCGTTGCTTTATGGTTCTCATGAACTCTGTTTACTCTTATTGGTAGATTGGAGTTAAACTTCACCCCCCCTACCTCAGTACTATCCTCAGTACTTAGCTGTTTACAGTATGCTCCCGCGGACTTCACCTATGGAAGCTCGCTTCACCTTTGGAAGCTCTCACCCCATTGCAGCTCACTCCACATCCCCCCTTATCTGTCCATGTGCGGCCGTCGCATGCACAGATTACGGATGCCACACCTGATGCTGCTTTGCAGGTGAGCCTGCAATGCTCTTACTCATTATCGCATTTACTTATCTAGAACTTCATCGCGATACCAGCTCTGCTAGAAGTTCTGTGTGTTGTACCCTCTGATCAATGTTTGCCGTGCCACCACCTAAACTACCAAAAAATTGCTGCCTCCCTGTCGGAAGGAGCACTTTGCACTTAAACTACACAGGGTGCAGGGCTAAGCATACCAGTGTCACATGCCTGTATGCAGATCCCTGAATGCCCACATGGTAGGTAGTCACATGGCAAACACCGTACTGATACACTGTCACTCTGTAAACGGCAATTCTATCATCTGTATAATTGCCCCATGACCTGCTGTCAGTCCTTGTTCTTTGTGCTACAATTGATAAGAGCTGGAAAAAACATATTTGACCAATCAGTGGACGAAAAAAAACGCACACAAAAACAGCTCCAGCCCAGCATAGACCTCTCAGTCCAGCTCTGGCCCTGTTCACGACAAAACCGGAAAAAACGTTACCGCTCTGCAGAAGCGGCGACGGAAACCCGAATTGGTCAACTCCCTTTTTTCCAACTCCGGCACCCCCCTGATGCACTGCCCCCCCCCCCTATACTCTATTGGGAACTCATGCTGCACCACCCATTAAGGTGCCCCACTTACAGGAATAATCCCATAAGCAACCCAGTACAGACCCTTTCCTGATCTGCACTGCTACGTGTGTCCCTGCACCTAGCTGGGAAACACTTCCTATTCTGGCATTCCTGTCCATGGACCCAGGGAAAATCTCTGGGGAAATACTTTGAGAACCGAGACACACAGGAGAATGTCTCTGTATTTCTACCCCCTCCCTTTCAGCTGCTCTGCCCGGAGCCGCGAGCACAGCCTGACGTGACGTGGATCCCCCAGCCCCTCCTCCCCCCCTGCCATGACGTGTGGGGGCCATGACTCTCGGGGGCGGGCTCTCTCCACTGCCGCCATTTTGAGTCCTGGACTGCCAGCTAAGATGGCTGCTCCCATAACAGCCTCTCGTTCCTATACCTTAGGAAAGAAAGCAAACTCAAATAGAACATACATTTTTTTATGCATAGTTACACACAGCATCTATCCACAGTGCACAAAAATCAGCCTCAGCATTCCTTCACGTCTCAGCTGTAATCCGAACTGCAATCAGACATACGGATCCCCAGAGACGTAGGAATCTTTCTCACTCTATCACAGACATAACTAAGAACCGCCCGAGCGAGCTATACGACTCCAAACCACTGTAACTGTTTTAACTGTTAACATCCCAGCTCGAACTTCAACACAATACAGACATTGAAAAAACATGTTAGCAGCAGCACCGACTGGAAATGCAAGAAACGTGCAGAACATCTCACAAACAGAAAGACACTCGCTTTCCTCCTCTCTCCACAACTCATCTGCAGCTTATCTCAGCCATAACTCAGAACTATTACAGCGCTATTACTGAGACGAACAACAGACGAGCTGGCTGAACAACATAACAGATGCAGATATTTACAAGCATGTTAGCAACTCTGACTGGAAACGCGCGGAGGAAAGACAAACAAAAACCTCACCCATTATCTCAGCTGTCCCTCTGCGAACTTCCACAGCTACCCAGAGACAAGGGCTGTCCACCCAGCTCCCCGAGAAAAACTTACTTCTAAGTTTTACAACTGTTCTCTCCTGTCTACTCTGCTACCTCTCCCCCCTGTCCACCACTAACACTGTTGGTTTCCCTCTGCCGCGGGGGACCCCCCCCCCTTATCTATCATCCTGCCCAGTCTCTGGACAGGGAGAGAAAAACAAAACAAAACCCAGAGAGAGAGAGAAAACAAAACATCTGCCACACAGGAACATCGAATCCTAAGAAACAATCAAAGCGCATAAACTCTGAAAACACGTTCTGTATTTACATCGGAGCTGCACCTCTCCTCACCCCTCCCTTCACGCACAGGAGAGATGAGAAGCCTGCAGCCTCCACTCTGCAATTAACACAGAATGTACACATTAACACAGATAACGCCATATAACAACGTAAAACATACTTGCCTGAGCAGAAGACTTTGTAAGCCTGCGAATTCGACCAGCTTTTGGCAACTTTCCACGACACTGAGTGGATCTCTGGAACTACTGAGCGTCAGCTCTGTGTACCCACACTGGCTCAGCGGATCAATCTCCAGCGGCAGCTGCCAGCCGGCCTCGGAGCCTTCCAGTCACCTGTGATCCGGTTTAGGCTGTGACTGATGTGCACTGTCAGTCAAAGTTTAACATCCACGAGTGTCGCCGCTGGTTTCCCCGAATTGCAGCCCGTGCCCGTGTGTGCTCGGCTCCCACACACTACTCACACCAGCTTATCAGTCTCAGCTTGATAAGCTTTACAGTCCGTGTCCGTCTATTCCGCTTGTTTTGCTGTGGAATATCTTGAAACCATTTTCCTTCGGCCCCGGCCCCGTCTGCCTGTTTTGCTAGGCAGGGAAGGATTTCAGGCACCACTGTTATAAACTGTTCTTATCACCTTGCTTCGACACCATCGTCTCACAGACTGTGAGATCACTTGACTCTCCACACAGCAAACAGGAAATAGACTTTCTCAGGCTTCTCCAATGTTTCCGTTATTTATTCAAGTCACAGAAAGACAGATAGATACAGTCATCATATCCTAGCTATGCAAATCTTCATGTTGCATTATAAGCTCATGATTAGACTCCCTGCGGAAGTCTATCAGGTACCTTCTTCCTACCTACGTTACACTAAACTACCTATGTACAGCAAACATTATATCAGATTACATAAAGGAAGAACATGCTTAGAGAAATACTTGGGTTCCAGTCAGTATTGCGAGCTAGTGCGGAAGGAAGAAGCAGAAGTGAGTTCCCCATCGCTCGCTCCAGATTTAATACCGACTAGGAAAGAGTTAAATATGACATCATCTTCGCCACCCCCTATATCAGTCTATTGGTGGACCCACTCGTGGTGTCATCATACCCGCCTACTCGATTAATAATCGATGAGGCACTTGACCCAGATGCAGGCATGTGGATGTTTAGTAAATATGGCCAATGTTTACTGTTCCTGTCCTGTAAGTGGAGGTCAGAGTAAACCGATGGCCTTCTCTTAGGAACATGTTCTCAGTATCTGCGTGTATCTTCTGCTACACGCAGACCCTGAGATGCCTCTGCCTGCATCACCAAACCTCTATCTATTTTAAAGGCATACACTGCGGACAAGCCTTTTACATAAAACTCAGGCCAAGTAACTGAGGCCTACTTAAATTATAACACCAGTATTTCCAGGTGATCTAGTGCTTTTCCCATCCCTAGTTTTCTCTGGTGGTCTAATGGTCCTTTTTTGGAGGGACAGTCCTTCTTTGGGAACTAAATCTATCTGTTCCTCTTTCTTCCTCATTTGCCTTTTGCTTCATACACATTTGAGATAAAAGTCTTTGGAAAATGAAAGATCACAGACCAATTTTACCCCCTTCCATGTAGTATGAGAGCCATACCTACACAGTCTATTCTATGGAGCTGCACTCCCCATCAGATAAAATCTTTGCAAGATGCTGCACACACAGATGCCCGTACACACTCAAAAGATCATTATCTGCAAAAGATCTGTTCCTGCAAAAGATCCATTCCATGCAAAATGCATTATAGTTAATGAGATCTGCAGATCATCATACACACTTGGTTTAACAGACAATCATCTGCAGATCATCTGCAGATCAGATTCAACAGGGTGGATTTTCAGATCTGCAGATGATTGCCAGATATGCAGATGAAGTCTGTTAACCCTCTGGGCGATACAATTATATCGCCCAGGAGGTGGCGCAGCACTATTTTTTAAATTTTTTTATTTTTTAAATCATGTAGCGAGCCCAGGGCTCGCTACATGATAGTCGCAGCGCAGCGGCATCCCCCCACCCACTCCGATCGCCTTCGGCGATCAGAGTAAGCAGGAAATCCCGTTCAGAACGGGATTTCCTGCTGGGCTTCCCCGGTCGCCATGGCGACGGGGCGGGATGACGTCACCGACGTCATGGACGTCGTGACGTCAGAGGGAGTCCCGATCCACCCCTCAGCGCTGCCTGGCACTGATTGGCCAGGCTGCGCAAGGGGTCGGTAGGGGGGGGGGCTGCACGGCACGGCGAGCGGCGGCGGATCGGCGGCGAGCGGCGGCGATCGGAAGTTACACGCAGCTAGCAAAGTGCTAGCTGCGTGTAACAAAAAGAAAATTATGCAAATCGGCCCACCAGGGCCTGAGAAATCCTCCTGCGCGATATACCCCGAGCTCAGCTCGGGATTATCGCTCAGGAGGTTAAACCAAGTGTGTATGATGATCTGCAGATCTCATAGACTATAATGCATTTTGCATGGAATGGATCTTTTGCAGGAACAGATCTTTTGCAGATAATGATCTTTTGAGTGTGTACGGGCATCTGTGTGTGCAGCATCTTGCAAAGATTTTATCTGATGGGGAGTGCAGCTCCATAGAATAGACTGTGTAGAGTATGGTTCTCATACTACATGGAATGGGGTAACATTGGTCTGTGATCTTTCATTTTCCAAAGACTGTTATCTCAAGTGTGTATGAAGCATTTCTTTCAGGACTGATGTACAGATCTATCTAAATATACGCATTTTTCTACTTTATTCTCATACCTTAATATATTTCTTTTACATTTTATAATGAAATAAAATGAATGATTATAGAAAGGACTACTGGGGTTTCAATGATAAAAGAACATCATTTGCTTTGGAATTGTTTGTGAGTGCGTAACTAGGAGTGTGGCTATAGGTATGGAAAGGGAGTGTCTTAAAGTGTCCCTCTGTGTTAACTCAAAATGGTGGGAGGTATGGTGGTATTTGTGGTGCCTCTTACCTCTTCCAGTGATATGTCTTGCATCCTGTACATCCTATGGAGCATCTACCTGCTCAGATCTCCTGTATAATGTGTGTAATTAGTGAGTGGCTGCAGTAGAGGGAAAGGAGACACAATGCTGGAGGAGGAACAATGCTGCCTGCACCTCAAAAATTGCTGCACCCTATCTGCCTAAAAGGAAAACACAGGAAGGGGGCCCCTGGATGAGGATTGATAATAGAAGTCAGGCCCCCTCCTACCCATAACAGTGGGCAGTGCGTGGGCCCCTAAAGCAATAGGGTCATCATTTGCCCTTGGTCTATGTCTGATGTCCATCCCTGCACCACGCCTCTTTAAAGTCTGCCCCCATTCCTTTCTGCACCAGGCAGAAAAAGAAACCAAATTCCCTTCCCATAAAGCATGCCTCGCGTAATATAGACTCCCACAACTGCACTCCCCCTTCCCTACACTCCCCCCAGGGTATTCAGGCTAGACAGGCTGTAAAAAAAATAATAAAGATACCCAACAGACACAAAAGCATCTAGAAAGTACCATCTTCCATAGCAATCTGTATCCACAGTTGCAGCATCTGTGATGATGAGCAGGGCCCGGCTTACACACAGTGGCAGACAATTCTGCTTCTGCCACACCGATGCTGACGGGACACCACCTCATGCTTAAGCATGCTGCTCTCTTCCTATGCGTACCTGTGTGTGCTGCTTGGCTGCATCTAGGACCTGGAAGCATGCAAAATAAATTTGGCTGCCAATCCCACCTGTCCTGGTGCTAATCTATGTACATGGGCAGGTCGGGATTCCCATGAGCCTCCAAGCCTCTGGAGAAGCCCATACCTGGTGCTTCTTCAAGGCCCCGATAAACTCCTTGGTCCCTCAGCTTTGCCAGACCCCTCCATCCCTGTGCTTTGCCCCTCTGTAGTTCTCTGAACAACGCATGCTCTGCTCACTTGTATGCTGTCTTCGTGGGTGCTCCCAAATAGATGTGCACAGCAACCATGGATGCGAGCGTCCTGGGCATGCACCGTTACAATTGTTGCCATACTGCACATGCCCAGAATGCTCCTGGCCATGGCTGCTGTGCACAGCCATTTGGGAGCTTGATCGAGAGAGGACTGACCATGTGCCCTAGTTGCAGCATTTCATGAAGAAAAAAACATCATAATGGAGGGAGGTTTACTTGGATGTGCCAGTCAACTGTTTTTGTTTAATCTTTATTGTTATTAATTAAAGGCCTTACCTTTTGGGTCCCCTGCATTCAGTTGCTCCTGAGGAAGTGAATTATATTTCACAAAACACGAGCTGAAGACTGTGCAACTGGTTGTAATAAGCATTGTAGAGCTGAATGCCTATGTATTAGATTTTGATCTTTCTTTACCCCGTCACTGGTAGTAATTTATTGGTTTGAGCCATAAGCAATGAGCAAACTCAATAATTTTAATTATATCAAAAAAGGAGGTGCTCTCTGCATATTGGATTCTTAAGTCCATTTTTTATGTCTGTATTGTTCTCAATCTTTGTGTGAATAAAGGTTGTTGTATTCAACTTTGTTTGTCAGAGATACTAATGTAGTATTCCCAATTAAAGCCCTTCTATAGGGATCCCCTTTGTCAAATAACTTGTTCTACAAATAGAATGTTGGGGATATGATAATCATTATAGTTCTAGATGCTTTGTTTGTTAGAACGCACCTTTTGGCCCTCCCCTCAGTTCTTTTGTTCTAAGACCCGTTTAGGCAAAGAACAAAATGAACGACCTGATGGCAAAGAATGGCAATAACGAGGTACTATTTAGGCAAATTAGCGTGTGAAAATAGGACCCCGAAAAGGCTCTTTATTAAAGAGAATGTATTTTAAACAACAAAGTACTGGGTATTTTTATGGAGAAGAAAAAAAAACAAGAGAAGGAGACCTGTCAGTGAGCTACTTGTTGTAATGGGGAAAGGCTAAAAGGTCATTGTGAAAAGCAATTCATTTTCTTACTTATCGACAAGACTGTCTTTGAAACCATAAAACCTAAGGTATTCTTATTGGGGAAAAGAGGGGGCAGAACTATCATCCAGCGATTTGTTGCAAGAGGGAAGGAGGTTAGATTGGCATTCAAAACCACAATTAATTTTCTTTTTTGCATGCAAACTCACTTGTTATTTTGCCAGTCTTGCACGTGCACCTCACAAATCACAGATCATTAATGCTTGATTTCACCACAGTTTGCGCTAAGTGATTTTTAACTTGCAAGTTACGAACACAAAGGATGGCAAGTTCTAACCCCCAAGCGGCACCTGGCGATTAACATGCAGGGTAAGCCTGTCAGCAAATTTCGCGGCAAAGCAAGTGCACCTGCACCTGCCGCACCAGGGTTGAACCAATTAAACCTCTGTTCCTCTGAACCAATTAAACCTCTGTTCTAAAAAGAGACATCGTGTGCATGTTGTCTCATGTCCCCTCCTAACCACTGCTTTATGACTGTAGAGCTACGTTACCTGTGGGCTGCTCCAAACTTTCAAATATGGTTGAGCAATACATGGCGGTCCAAGTGCTCACAATGCCTAGGACCACCACTCCTAAGCTACACCCTAAGGGGGTGGGAGCAGTGCAGCCACCACAGTTCGCTTATTTTCATTGTATACTTTGCCTGGATTGCCTCTAGGCCAGCCATGGGCAAGCTATAGTCCTGGGCCATATTTGGCCTGCGGGCGCTGTGAAGCCGGCCCATTGATGGAGGACTGGCTTCTGCTCATCTCCCCTTCTCCCTCCCACTGTCCTTAGAATGATACATGCAGAGCACGTGCAAGAGAGCCACCTCACCCTATCACACTTTCCAGCAGCAATCTCCATGGTAATGGTGGCATCATGTGACCTGCCGTCATTACACAGCAGCGTGTCACATGACGCCACCATTGCCATGGAAATAGCCGCTGGAGAGTGTGATATGCTGAGTTACAGTATACCCAATCCTAGTGCAACACATGCTTTGTTGTTTTTAATTCATTGATGGCACTGACATAGCCGCACCACTTGTATAACTATACGAGTGGCCTCCACGATAACATCAGTTGAGTACTAAAGTTTAAAAAGTAAAGAAACCTTTGGGAGCGGAATCTCTTCAATCGACATAGAAGAAACCTGGAATAAAGTTTAGAAGAACAGATAATACGACATTTCAATCAAGTTACCAAGATTCTTCAGGCAATCTTCTGGAAGACCGGAAGCAGTCACTCTACAAGCAAGATGTTTTATTTCAACAAACCAACAAATTTCTGTTTTATTTCAGATTTGTGTATCTGCTGACATCTAAGACAAGGTCCCTTTACCTTTTGCTTTGTGTTTCAGTGCCCTGTGACCTGTGCTGTTCACACGTGACTTATTTGGTAGTCTGAGCAATTTGTACATATGCTATACTCATCAGGTGGCCAGGGCTATTTCTGGCCATTTTGGTACCCCAGGCAATGCACATTTTGTCTCCCTTCCCCAATCTAGTAAACAGGAAGATCATAACTGACATCAATTTGTTTTGTGGGTCCAATAAGAAATTGATTTATTGCTTCTTAAAATAATTTTGTAAAGAATATACAAATTATTACCAGGCCATACACATCTCACTGGCCCAAACTCACTGGAACCATATAACACACCCTTCTAATAACTGTTTTGATGGGTGTGTATCCACTTTATAAATATTATACTGATGATGTACAACCTGGGTTTTAGCTAGTTAGAATATTATCCAGGAAATCCAATCAGTGTTGCAACAATTGACACAGCAATTCCCATTTAAGTGTTAACATTACCATCTATCTCTTCCTTAATATAACTAGCAGTTAAAGTAGTGATAAAGTTATTGGCAAATGAATGGGAGGAGTGCTAAAATGATGTATAAGGTGAAAAAACACTGAAGGGTGAAGTGGTTAAAAAGGAAACATTTTATGTAATATCTTTTAAATTCCATAACTTTGGCCCTTTTTTTAAACAAGTGTGTTATATGGAGGTGGGCGAGGGGGAAAGAGGGGTTAATGAGCATAGTATATGTGTAGGAATCTTATTTTGTAATATTTGTTAATGTATTTTTTTTCACCACTACAATGGTTGCATTAGTGCTCATTGATTTATTAGAAACTTTGACTTTCTTTAGGAACATATCTTCTCATTCAACAATCTGTGCACTGCTGCATGATGCCGGGGGATGGAGGGGGTCACTCAGCATTGCACAGATTGATGAATGGGAACATGTGTTCCCAAAGCCAATCAAAGTGTCTAATGAATGAATGATTTGTGATAGCAATTAATGAATGATTAGTGATAGCAGAGAGATGAGTTTCTACATCCCTGGGAGCTAAAATTAAGTTCTCAGGGGTGTAGATACTCGTCTCTGGGAGGGGAATTGGTTAATGGGCACGACCGATCGTTTCCAATCAGAAAAAAAACGATTGGCTGTGGGATTGTACTGTTAATGTGCACCTTGACAGAGATGGTCAATCGACATGGCAGAACAGAAATACGATAACTGGTTTAGATACCATAGCATATTGGAATTTTTAATGCTGGGGATCAATTAAATAAGATCTTTCCTTTTGATCTGAATGATCTTATCAAAAATGCAATCATAAGCTAACAATTGCATAGTTACTAGGCAGTTTTACAATAATCAGCTAAAATGTTAAAACCACATGCGTAGATCCTTCTTGTGACAGGAAAAAGACCCACATCCACATCCATTGTGACAGACTTCAAAAATATTCAAACAGATTTCTATAAATAAAATACACAGGAAAAATATTTGTTAGATATGTGCTTCACTGAAATAAATTATACTGTCGATAATGCACAGAGGTGCATTTCGAGATTTTTTTTTTTCACAGTAAATACAATGCAAATGCAGAGGCGTACTGATGGATGTGCGGCCAGTGCAGGGCAGCACCGGGCAACAGGGTGCTACCAGAGCCGGGCTGAGGCAGAGGTTCACCTGTGCCCCTTGAGTGCCTCCCCTCTGTCAGCAATATGCAGAGGGACACGCACTGGTCAGAGCAAGCTGGCATAGTTACCTGTCTTGGTGCTGCCGTGATCCATCATCTTCATTCCATTGCACGGTTCCTCAGTATCCTCTCTATTCTGCCCTCTAGTGGTGACTCATTATTGCACCGCTGGGGGAGTCAGAGAGGCGACATAGGGACTGTGCAACAGGTTGAAGAAGATGAATCCCAGTGGCGCATCTGGCTATACTGGGGGACTATCTAATGTGCGGGGCGTCATCTGGCTATATTGCGAAGGCTAACTAATATAAGGGGGGTAGGACATCTGGCTACACTGGGGGGCTGCCTAACACTACTGGGGATATCTGGGTATACAGGTTGTGAGGCTGCCTAATACAAGGGAGCACATCATTTCACAATTTTCCTGCAGTTCTAGTAACTTGTGTCTGCATTTCATGTGTTGGAGGAAGTTTTTGCTGCATTTCATGTGTCGGGGGTAACATTCACTGCATTGCATGTGTCAGAGGTAACGTTTGCTGCATTTCATGTGTGGATGTAACATTTGCTGCATTATTTATTTGATGGTCATAGTGGCTGCATTTGATACTTTAGGGTTATCTTGCAGCATTTGGTATTTTGGGGTTCATGATTGCTAAATGCTATGCATGAACCACAAAAATTTCGCAATGACAAGAAAATGTATATATTTCACTTTATTAGGTGCGTCTTGCTAGTACTGAGTTTGACCTCTTGTATTTCCCATTCCACCTCATCATGGGGAAACGCTGCTTTCTTACATGTGTATGAGGAATGCTGTCTAATTACCTTTAGGGTCCCTTTGCCTAACTGTGTTTTGGGAGCAAACAATGCCCATTACCTTTGAGTTACACGTGTGCCGTAACACGCTTTGTGCACTGCACTCCCTCCTTTTCCTGAAGATTCAGCCGGAACACAGTAAGCATTGGGTGGCTGCTATAAATAATCGGCACTGGGTGTCAAATACCCTAGGTACGCCACTGCGCAAATGCATTAACCAATGAAAGTTCTGCACCTGCGCAGTGCAGCGCTGATGACGTTAGCGGTGTAGCAGTGGAGCGCAGAAGCAGCCGACCCGGAAGTCGACTTGGCGAGGTTGGCTTTTGCAGTGGAGAAGACCGGCAGCCACTGGAGCTGCGGCGAGGGCACAGGACGACTGCCAGGGGTTGAAGGAAACCCCAGGTAAGTGAATTTTTGGTTTTTATTTTCCCTGGACGTATCCTTTAAGGTGCACACAAAGAATGTCAGCCATAGAGATTGGGACTCAATTCTTGAGGTGACAGTTTGGGGTGGGTCCTGTACAGAGAAGTTGCAAGGCTACAGCTGAGAGGTAAGGATGGAAGACAGACCAGTGCTTGATTTACAGCAGGCAGGGAAAGGAGGGGAACAATGAACTGGCACAAGATAACTTGGCACTTCAGATCTTTCAGCAAGGTATCAGCGTGGCTGTACTCATATTTGATTCTCTTCAGAGACGGTCTTCACTGGCCACCTCTGCCATCTCTAGTCTAGTGTGCATGAAGCTTTAATAAAACATACATTATGAAATGCATATAGTATATATTATATTAATATTCAATTTAAAAATGTAAATAAAAAGTTATGAACACTGGATAATTGCTTTGGTCACCACTGATCATTAAAGGGTTAACCCATTCAGGTTCCGTCGTTTTCACGTGAGAAATGTTCACCTCCCATTCATTAGCCTATAACTTTATCACTACTTATCACAATGCACTGATCTATATCTTGTTTTTTCCGCCACCAATTAGGCTTTCTTTGGGGGGTACATTTTGCTAAGAGCCACTTTACTGTAAATGCATTTTAACAGGAAGAATAAGAAAAAACGGAAAAAATTCATTATTTCTCAGTTTTCAGCCATTATAGTTTTAAAATAATACATGCCTCCATAATTAAAACTCACGTATTGTATTTGCCCATATGTCCCGGTTATTACACCGTTAAAATTATGTCCCTATCACAATGTATGGCGACAATATTTTATTTGGAAATAAAGGTGCATTTTTTCCGTTTTGCATCTATCACTATTTACAAGTTTAAAACAAAAAAAAATATAGAAATATTTCATCTTTACATTGATATTTAAAAAGTTTAGACCCTTAGGTAAATATTTACATGTTTTTTTTTTTTTATTGTAATGTTTTTGTTTTTTTATTGTAAACATTTTATTTGGGTAGTTTTGGGAGGGTGGGAGGTAAACAATAGATTTATAATGTAAATGTGTGTTAATTTTAAATTATTTTTTTTACAGGTGTAGTATTACTTTTTGGCCACAAGATGGCGGCCATGAGTTTGTTTACATGACGTCACTCTAAGCGTAACATACGCTTACAGTGACGCATCGGGAAGGGAACGGCCAGAAAAGGCGCAGCTTCTGAGAGAAGCTGTCGCTTTTTCAGCGGGGGAGAGGAATCAATGATCGGGCACCGTAGCCCAATACATTGATTCCCTGGCTACCGAATCCGCGGCCGGGAGTGCGCGTGCACGCGCGCGATCGGCCGCGGGAGCGCGCGGTAGCGCGCATGGTTCCTGGACGTAGAAACTACGTCCAGGAACCAAAATAGGTTAAACAACATATGATTTACTACTTCTCTACAAGGGCTGTATCCTACTGGGTGACATTTGCACTGTGAATGCCAAACGGCAGCGCACAACAAATCGCCAGTGCAATTTCTCCCTATAGGACCATTCACACAAGTGCTACATGTAGTATTGTAAATGCAAGTGCCGGAAAATCGCTTTAAGAAGATCCCTGAAAAATTGCATTCACTATGTGCTAGCGATTGCGATTTTTCTGAATTATTCTTTGTGTAAGAGCCCCATCTTCTTTTTTTCAGTTATACCTTTTTGAATGTAACAAAAGAACAACCATTGGAAGCAGGAGTATTTTGAGTAAAATTTAATTTCATGAAATACTTGATTCTTTAAACTGCGATTCTAATGGATTTAGAAAAATGAATAAACATCCCATTATAAAGGTAAATCCTGCTGTATTGTAATTCTTCTCTTGTGAAAGTAATTTGAATGTGCCGGTATTATATTAATTATCCCAGGGAGAAACACATTATACTACTTTGCTTTGTTTTCTTTCCTAGGGGATCCTTGCCTAATTATTAACTACAAATGACCCGTTTTTAACACGATTCCCTGTGACTTTTGAATTCTTTTGTAAGGGATGGTGCTCTATACAAGAGCAGGATTCAGATCATTCCTTCTGCTTCCAACTTGCACTTTAAGGTCCCCTCTAAGCTACTCTTAGCTTATGTATATAAATAAAGGTAGATACGAACAACACAGTGATTCTGTGATAGCTGTTGTAAGGTTCTTTCTGGATGGCTTGGCATTCAAGTTGTTGCTCCAAATAAATAGCTTTAAAACAGTGACTTACTGAGATCAAGTTGTCTGCCTCCACCATGAGAACAGCGCAAGTATTATCCACCCCATCTTCATCTTATCTAGAGAAAGTAACTAACTTTATAGCAAGCACAGAAGACTAGACAATAGGGTCTTATAATCCATCAAGTCACCTTGCACAGCTCAAACACAGGCTCCCTTTCCCTCTTTTTCTCTCTCTCGCTCACTCTCCAGAAAAAAAAGAGAGAAATTGACTTTTGTTTAGAGTTTGTGAAAAGTGGGGCTGTGGTTCCAGTCAATGGGGCACCCCGCAGTGCGGGCTGAGTGGAGCCATCTCGAATCAGCCAGCCAAGGCCCCAATTAATCCGCTCTTTGTCCCGTCCAAACCACCAGCAGCACATCAACACATTTGGCCATTGTTCAGACCTTCATGCAATGGGATTTACCCTTTCAAACAGCCAGTTTTGTCCGAAATTGTTCGAGCGGAAGTTTCTCACTGACAATTTGCCCCAAATAGATAGATTTGTCAGCACCGACCTTTAGCAAAAGCCAAGGAAAGTTAGCTGTCTAGCAAGGAACAGGTGGGAGGGGTGGGGAGACAGGTTATGCTACCATCACATATGGGGGAATTCAATGAATGCAGCAATGCACATCTTGCAGGCCAGGAAGGTGAACTATCAAGACTACTCCAGACAGTGAGCTAAAATCATATAACTTTCCTCTTGTCTCAACACATGTAAGCCGATGAATATATTCTGCCTCTAAAATATATTATTTCACGTGCAGATCATGGACATCTTGAAAGAACTAAGCCACATAGCAATCATATCTTAAGTTACAGTGTAATTAACATATTTAAGCTGAACTCTAAGTAGACAGCTAAATGTGCAATTGAAATATATAAACACCTTATGTGAACTTTTTTTGTGATTTGTAATTCTGCCCTAAATGTTCTGGTGCTTATAACCGATTAAGGTGGCCACTAACAGTCCAATTACTAGTGAAAAATCATTAGAGCGATCAGAAATTCTGATCAGATTGGTTGTAAATTATCTCAGTCAATTGGCACAATCGATTACATACGATTATAAAAACAGTGATTCGACTGCATGTTCGTCGAACCAAAATTTGGATTTTCTTGTTGGCTGTGTTAGATAGATAGCAAAGATCGGTTCGTTGGTGGTGTAGGGAATGATTTCACTTCCGATCAGAATTATCTGATCGCGCAAATGATTTTTCACTAGACATTGGGTCGTTAGTGGTCACTTTTAGACAGAGAGCACCACCATCGACCACCCTTTTCTATACTGAGATTAAGTAACAAAGTATGGGTTAGGGACACTCCTCCAGTCAGCTGATTGAACAGTGAAGTGTATCAGCATACTGGTGAGATTACCACTGTTGTCTCTTCTCCCAGGCTGCTACCGTGTTTCCCCGAATTTAAGACCTACTCTGAAAATAAGACCTAGCTTATATTTCGAGTATGCTCGAAATATAAGCCATCCTCCTTATATAAGGCCTAGTGCCAGGGACATAGCCGGCGCTGGGGACCTGCTCCCTGACCCCCCGCCCGCTTGCCCGCTCGCTTGCCTGCTTTACCTCTTAAGTTCTTAGCTCCTAGTCCCCTCCATTAAGAAAGTCCGGATCCCCTGCTGCTTATCCTCCGCATAATTTACACCGCAGATCAGCGGTGACGTCAGCCATGTAGTCCGGAAACAGCGCCGCCCTGTACAGGAAGTAAACAGAGATAATTTCCTGTTCAGGGCAGCGCTTACCAGACTACATCAGCTGCCTTTACCGCTAATCTGCAGTGGGAATTATGCGGAGCAAAAGCAGCAGGGGATCCGGACTTTCTTAATGGAGGGGACTGGGAGCATAGAACTTTAGAGGTAAAGCGGGCAAGCGGGCGGGCAAGCGGGCGGGCGGGGGGTCAGGGAGCAGGTCCCCAGCGCCAGCTATGTCCCTGGCACTAGGCCTTATATAAGGAGGATATATACAATTGCTATACAATGGGGATTTAGCTATAGCCAGGAGGAATCTGGCTATATACTAATGGGAGATCTGGCTACCCCCCGGAATGTAAGACCTCCCCGAAAATAAGCCCTAGCACATCTTCTGAAGGACAAAATAATATAAGACAGGGTCTTATTTTCGGGGAAACACGGTTTCGGGCAGTAAAAGCAGTTGTGCCATATAGGGCCTGTGGAGAGTCTGGGGCCTGAACAGTGGCAGCGTCACATAGGTACTATGAAGCGGAGCGGCCGGGGACTGAATCAGGGTTGGTGCATAGATTGGTGCATAGTCCTATCTTCCTCTTGTAGGACCCTGTTCCTTTACTCATCCGTTATTCGGCTGCAATGACCATCCGTCATTGCAGCAACTCCCCTCCACCGCTAAACCTGCTTTAATCTCCTGCATGTCACATGTAATCATTTGATGTGAAGGAAAACCAGGAAGCAGAAAATGAACGGCTGCTACAAAGGATGTAAAAGAGACATTTTCGCTGGAGAAGGTGAGACTCTGTTTTAAACCCCACATACTGGGGGAGCACAAGAGAGGGATCATTAGACCTCCAGGGAAAGATATATTGGGATAGGAGGAATGCTAGACCACCAGGGAAAGCTATATAAGCAGAGATGGCTGAACACGTTTGCCACTTGTGCACTCAGAAGTAGTGCAAACTATACATGCAGTTTGTGCCCATCCTATACTTTTCCATAGTGCCATTTTTTAACTCTTAACCCTGAAATCAGGTGGGACAGGACAGCCCATCAGACATGATCAACATGATCAGGTGCGACCATTTTCATTCTGCATTAGTCAGTGTAGGAAGAGGTGCTGCTGCTGCAGATAGACGATAAGTGAGATACAGGCTGTTGTGTTTGATATTGTGCTGTGTAGCTGCCTTCTAGGTGCTACACCCTAAGCCCTAAGCTGGACACTCACTACAGCAGTGGTTCCCAACCTTTTTGAAGTCATGACGCATCACGCCAAATGCTCAGATCTCCGTGACACATCACATATGTATAGATTGTATAGCTGCTCCAGTATAGGTTGCATAGTTCCCCAGTATAGGTAGTATAGTTGCCCCAGTATAGGTAATATGGTTGCTCCAGTATAGGTAATATAGATGCCCTAGTATGGGTAGTATAGATGCCCCAGTATAGGTTGTATAACTACCCCAGTATAGGTAGTATAGCTGATCCAGTATAGGTAATATAGTTGCCCAGTATAGGTAATATAGATGCCCCAGTATAGGTAGTATAACTACCCCAGTATAGGTAGTATAGTTCCCCAGTATAGGTAGTGTAGCTGCTCCAGTATAGGTAATAAAGTTGCCCCAGTATGGGTAGTATAGATGCCCCAGTATAGATAGTATAGCTTCCCCAGTATAGCTAGTATAGCTGCCCTAGTATGGGTAGTATAGATGACCCAGTATAGGTAGTATAGTTCCCCAGTATAGGTAGTATAGCTGCCCTAGTATAGGTAATATAATTGCCCCAGTATAGGTAGTATATCTGCCCCAGTATAGGTAGTATAGCTGCCCCAGTATGGGTAATATATTTGCCCCAGTATAGGTAGTATAGATGTCCAAGTATAGGTAATATAGCTGCCCCAGTATAGGTAGTATAGTGGCCCCAGCATGGGTGGTATAGTTGCCCCAGTATAGGTAATATAGATGCCCCAGTATGGGTAGTATACTGTAGATGCTCCAGTATAGGTAGTATAACTACTCCAGTAAAGGTAGTATAACTACCCCAGTATAGTTAGCATAGTTCCCTAGTATAGGTAGTATAGCTGCCCCCGTATAGGTAATATAATTGCCACAGTATAGGTAGTATAGCTACCCCAGTTTAGCTAGTATAACTGCCCCAGTATAGGTAGCATAGTTCCCCAGTATAGGTAGTATAGATGCCCCAGTATAGGTAGTATAGCTGCCCTAGTATAGGTGGTATAGTTCCCCAGTATAGGTAGTATAGCTGCCCCAGTATGGGTAAAATAGTTGCCCCAGTATGGGTAGTATAGATGCCCCAGTATACGTAGTATAGCTGCCCCAATATAAGTAGTATAGATTCCCAGTATAGGTAGTATAGCTGCCCCAGTATAGGTAGTATAGCTGCCCCAGTATGGGTAGTATAGTTGCCTCCAGTATAGCTGAGGTAGGTGGCCAGCCTGCTTACCACTCCACTCCTGCGGCCGCTGCTCATGTATCCTTCTGAGCTGGTGGTCGCTTCCTCTATGCATGTTCCCGGGGTCTACTTTCCCTGCTTCTCCCCGCCTCCTCTCCGTCTGTAGTTAGATAGCTACAAGAAAATGGCCACCAATGTCCGCATTTGTGGACATCGGTGGCCATTTTCTTGTAGCACTGCTCTAATTAGAGACGGAGCAGAGACTGGCAAAAGCAGGGAGAAACAGCGGGCGGCGAGCGGCAACACATACCCGATGCTGCCACTACACATGAATGTGTCACGGCATACGGGTTGGGAATGACTGCACTAAGGCAACAAACATGACAGGTAGAGGCAGGCCAAAGCATACAGGGGTCGTGGTTGTGCATCGTCCTGCGGCCATAGCATGTGTGATCATATGTGCAGAAAAAGCAAGCTATTTATTCCCAAAATACAGAAGAGGTGGTCGACTAGCTCACCCAGCATTCCACCTCTCCTGCTGCTAATGTTCCTGCACCCTCATCATCCTACTTTGCTGTAGTCAACCGCAACACTACCACAGCAGCCCCTCCAAATTAATCAGATTGCTCAGAGGAGATATTTCCCCAGGCATTGATGGAAAAAAGTGACATGCAAGCATTGTTGGCATTGGATGAAGGAGAGGAGCAAGGAAGACACTAAGACGACAGTCCACAGGTCACCACAGGTTGTAATGTCCCTGCTGCTGCAGCCTACAGTGAGCTTGAAACTTTAAGCAATGGGAGTGATGATGATATGGGGATGGATGTTTCATGGGTGCCAACAAAAGGGGAACAGAAGGAGGGGAGTTCAGAGAGACAGACAGAGCCTCGGAGAGAGAGGAAACAGGGAGCGGTCACAGGGGACAAACAGCAGACTGTGCCATCACCTGGGGTCAGCCAGACACACCGCGCCCGGTCACATCTAGCGCTACTAGACTGGCTCAACAAGGCTCATTAGTATGGAAACACTTTTGTGTGTGCTGCTGACAGTCCAAAAGCCATCTGCATCCTGTGTCACCAGCAAATTGGTGTGGGAAGACCAGCACCCATGTAGGAACAACTTTGCTGACCTGGAATCCCATCGCAACGCCCTTTGGCAGGAAGCCCTTAAAGAAAGAAGCTGTCAAAGTGCATGGTAGCCTCCTTGTGTTCCACCTTTCACTCTCCACTCCTCTCTCTAGTTCTCAGTTTTCCACCACTTTGCCTTCCAGCCTGCCTGCTTCATGGTCATCGCCACAGTGTCAACGTTCCATCCCTCAGATGTTTGAGAAGAAAATAAATGTTGCCAAGTAACCCTCTTGCCCAATGTCTGACAGCTGGTTTGTCAGAACTGCTAGCCCACCAGCTTTTACCATACAAGCTGGTTGAATCTGAGCCCTTTAAAAATTGTGTAGGCATTGCAGCACCGCAGTGGAAAGTACCGGGAAGAAGATATTTTTACAGATAGGCATCCTGGACCTGTACTGCCATGTGTAGTGGCAGGTCATCTCTCGCACACAGTGTTGGGGCTAAGGCCCATCTGGTCTTCAAAACACGTGCAGGGAAGGTACATAGCTTTCACTGCCCACTGGGTAAACATGGTGGTGATAGTGGGGAGGAGAACTGGGTGACTGTTGAGTGGAGTCTGTGCCAATCCCACTTCTTGCTTGCAGGCCAGCCACTTCTTTTCCTCCTACTCCTCATCCTTTCTCTGCAGTCTTTTCCACAGCTGAATCCTCCTCTTCTGCTGTGCCCTCCTCTTCCACTGTGCCCCACAAGCTGCCCAGTGTCTGTTCCACTATGCAGGTGTGTTGGTGTCATACTGTGTTGTGGATGTTGTGCCTGTAAGCAAAAAGCCACACTGGACCTGCACTGCTGTATCCTCTGAAGACACAGACTGATGAGTGGCTGACCCCACACAGCCTCAGTTTTGGTAAGTCGTCTGTGACAATGGTACTAATCTGTTGTCTGCACTGAGATTTGGCAAATTGACTCACATGACTTTCATGGCACATATATTAAATTTGATTGTGCACAGTTTGTGGACCACGGATTCCAGGATGCACTGAAGCAGGCCAGGAAAGCGGCTGTCCATTTCCAATGATTCTACATGGCCATGGTTCTCCTTGCTAACATTCGGTAATACAAAATGCAGAGACGCCTCATTTCTGATAGCCCCACCAGATGGAATTCCACATTAGTTATGTTAGATTGACTGTACCAGCAGCAGCGTGCAGTGAAGGCAATCTGTGCATATGCGATGGCTGCATATTGATATGTCCTTTCGAGGAGACCACTAATCTTGTCAGTCTCAGTGAAGGCACCATCAGTGACATCATTTCGTATATATTTTTTGAAGGCAATCGGTGCATATGCGATGGCTGCAGATTGATATGTCCTTTCGAGGAGACCACTAACCTGGTCAGTCTCAGTGAAGGCACCATCAGTGACATATTTTCGTATATATTTTTTCTGGAGCGTGCTGTGCGACGTGTTCTTGAGCAGGCCATGGATGACCAGGAATGTGAAGAGAAGAAAGAGTTAATGCTTTCACAAATTGGAGAGGGGTAAATGTCATTGACTGCACATGGGCAGAGAGAGGAGTCTGAAGAGGAGTCAGAGGAGGATGGTGGCTGTGGTGGTGAGATTGGTGAGCAATTTGAGCAGGCTTCCCAGGAAGCTTTGCACTTTTTGGGGTACCTTGGTCTTGTCTGAGGCAGAAGTGAGGCAGGAGTGAACAAACCATGGTGAATGATGTTGCCCTGGATGAGTAGGAGAAGCTGGAGTCCTCTGCCTCAAATCTCATTAGAATGGGGCAGTTCATGCTGACATGTCTGAACAAGGACCCCTGTATCAAAACCATGAAGAACACGGATCTTTACTGGGTAGCAACTTTATTAGACCCTCGTTACAAACTGAAAATGGTGGAGATACTACCACAATCACAAAGGGCGGTCAAATGCAGAACTTCCATACCAAGCTGAGACAGATGCTGTGTTCTACTTTTCAGGGTGGTGGTACAGGAAGAGCCATTAACAGCCATTGGGTTAACGATCACCATGGACACTCTGAGGAGCGAGGAACCTCTAAACTTCTGGATGTGCAGGCCTGACATGTGGCCAGAGCTGTCACAATTTGCCAATGGAGCTTTTGGCTTGCCCCATGTCAAGTGTCCTATCCGAACTGATGTTCAGCGCAGCTGGAGGGATCATAACCGACAAGCGAAGTCATCTACACACAGCAGTGTCGATTACTTAACATTTATAAAAATGAAGGAGATGTGGATCTAAAGGGTTACAGCACAAACGTGTAATACGATTATTTTGCATTAGTACCCTAGCGCATGCCCAATCCTACTTCAATTGGCTTTACTCCCCAAAAATATATATTATAACCCTGGCGCATGTCCGCTCTGGCCACAGGCACTGTTATCTTGTGACTGGCTTTACCCCACCCAAATGAATATTATTACATTGGCACATGCCAGTTACTCCAGGCCTCATGTCTGCTCCGGCCACAGGCACAGTTATCCTGCTCTACCACCAGCACGGCACCCAGCATATCATTTGGTCCTACTTTGACTGGCTTTACCCCACCCAAATGAATATTATTACATTTTCACATGCCAGTTACTCCAGGCCTCATGTCCGCCCTGGCAACAGGCACAGCGATCAAGTCTTCATGGCATTTGATTGTGTTCTGTATTGACATGATAGGTTACACAGTAGCTGCACATTCATGATGTGAACTTCCTGTTCCACTGCATCCCAAAGGTGCTCTATTGCATTGAGATGTGGTGACTGTGGAGGCCATTGGAATACATTAAACTCATTGTCATGTTCATAAAACCAAGTTGAGATGATGTGAGCTTTGTGACAAGGTGCATAATCCTTCTGGAAGTAGCCTTCAGAAGACAGGTACACTGTGGTCATGAAGGGATGGACATGGTCAGCATCAGTACTAAGACTCACGGGGCCAGATGCAATTCACTTTTTCACCTGAGTTTTCTCCTAGGAGATAATTTTTCATTTTCTATTTAAAATAAATTTTCAGCACTTTTCAACTGAAAAAGTACCAAAAGGTTGTTGAAAATTAATTATCAAAATTATTTCCAGTATTTTCTTGCTTGCTGGTAGCTTTAAATGTATTTTATTGACAATTTTGAAAATATCACCTAGGAAAAAAAGCAGGTGATAACCCACTTAACGACCGCCTAACGCCGATAGGCGTCGGCAGGTTGCAAGTGGTTTCCCTCACCATGTCAGTTCACGGAGGGTGTCTCCGTGAACAGTCTGCGAGCTGCCGATCGCGGCTCGCAGGCTAAATGTAAACATGCGGGGAAGAAATCCCCGCTGTTTACATCATACGGCGCTGCTGCACAGCAGCACCGTAAAGGAGATCGGCGATCCCCGGCCTCTGATTGGCCAGGGATCGCCGGCATCTGATAGGCTGAAGCCTATCAGAGGCTGTGCAGGACGCATCGCCATCCTGTGCTGCCCAGGGGACGGAGGGGAGGGAGGTAAAGAGAGGGAGGCCCGATATTGCTGCGGAGGGGGGCTTTGAGGAGCCCCCCCCCCCCACTACACGCAGCAAGTCGGCGGCGATCAGACCCCCTAGTGGTGAAAAAAGGGGGGAAGTCTGGTCGCCCTGGCTATTATGCGATCTGTACTGTGGGCTGGAGAGCCCACGCAGCACAGATTCCAGCAGCATAGCCTGGTCCTTAAGTGGTTAATTGCATATGGGCCACAGTGTAAACATGCACAATTTTTTTTTTCATTTATAATTTCTTTCTACCATTACAAAAGGAGAGTTCGGTTTCTTATCCACACTCACACGTGTTAGAAATTTCCCTTTACTCCTTTTTTCAGTGATTTCAGTATGAAGAAAGGTGGTGTCAGTTTTTCACTCACTTTTTTACAAAGTCTTTTTTGCCACTTTAAGAATAATACAACTATAAATGTGGTGAAATTAGGGCTGTTTCACGTGAGCCATGTATTGCCGGGATCAACCATGTCCTGCAATGACATTATTGTCAGTGTTTTTCTCAATGCATTTACCATCTATTGCGGGTGATTGCGCAAATGTCACGGTCAATCAAAATTACTGAAAAGCTGCGAGTTCCCTCCAGGGATGGTTGCATTCAGCAGTTTAGTGTCCCCCTACAGGGCTCAAAATGCAACACAACAACCAAACGATGGTAACTGATGCAAATCGATGCCAAAACACTTTTTACTATCATTTGTATATACTGAGTCCTTAAATTGACTGAAAAGTGCTGTAAGTGACTCCAATTCTATGATGGAGCCTTTCCAAAACTTCTATATTATAGGGCAGTCTCAAAACCAGTGTGTATAGGATGGATCAGCACTCTTGCATCTCCAACATAATATTTGTATTTGCACCAGTCATGACAGATTTTTTAGAAATAAATTACTATCACACTAAAATTTTATATTGGTTTAGCTGGTATTCATTTGAAAACGGAGCCTGATGTAGCCGAGAAACGTAAATTCGGTTATAAAAAGGAGCCAGATATAGCTTAGAAAAGCGCTTTTGTTATAAAAGGGTAGTGGATAAAGCTGAGAAATGTGATAGGATGCCGGATATAGCCAAGAAAATTGATGTTGGCTATAAAAGTGTGCCGAATATAGCCGAGAAAAGTGATTTTGGTTATAAAAAGGCGCCGGATATAGCCAAGAAAAGTGATTTCGGTTATAAAAGGGTACTGGATATAGCTGAGAAAAGTTATTACTATGACCTAACCTCTCCCTACTCTCACAGAGAAAGCTCCCCTGGTGGTGCCTAACATTTAACCTTCCCTGATGGGCAACTAATCTTTAACCTCCATGGTGGGCAACTAACCTTAACCCCTCCCTCCGATGGACAACTAACCTTAACCTTCCCTGGTGGGCAACTAACCTTAACCTCCCCTGGTGGGCAACTAATCTTAACCCACCCTGGTGGAAAGCTAACTGTAACCATCCTAGTGGGCAACTAACCTTAACCCCACCCATTGAGCAACTAACCAAACTAACTTTAACCCCACCTAGTGGCCAATTAACCTTAACCTCCCCTGGTGGGTTACTAACCTTAACCCACCAACTCCACCCCCGGTGGGCAATTGAATATTGTTGTAACTGCAATTTTTGAATGGTATTACTGATATTTTCCCCCAGAGGATGTCCAAAGGATATATGGACAAACCTAGTGGATTTACTGTCTTATATCAGTCCCTATGCTCCAATCCCAACCACAGTCTCACAGTTTTCACTCTGTGTGCCACGTCCCTACTCAGCCTTGGGAGACAAGATACATCTACCCAGTACACGGTTATTCCCAGGCCTTATTGCACAAGGTATAGGAACTGATGGCCGTATGACCGTGATACCACCAAGACTAACTAGGCAGTGATACAGACAAATATCATAGTCAATCAGTCCAGGGTCATACACTGTAATCAGATAGCTGATTATGAGAGAGGTATTCAAAATCGTAAAAAAAAAGCCAAAGGTCGTTTGATAGGTACAAGGAGTTAGGCAGAATAGTGTTCAAAAACTAGCAAAGATCGTTCCAGGCAGCAATCAGAGTCAGGTATACCTACAAGGTAACCATCAAGAGACAAAGAGATAACATCCAGCAGTTGGCTCCAGCTACTAACATTATCAAGGGCAACTAGTATACCTGACAGCATGGCTTTAAAACTGACATTATTAGCCAATGAGAAGGAGCCATCCACACGGCCAACAGTGATTGACTCTGAGTCAATCTCTTCCTGGTTAACAATGACACAGGAGGGCATACACAGAGCGTGTAACTTGGCAACATTGGATGAGGCCTGTCCATGCAAACTTGCAGGAACTTCAGAGATGCCATCTGCACACCGCAGGTCACCTGATTGTCCGCCATAATAAACCAACATACATACAGACAGTTTTGGATTGGTTGATCCTCATCAGTGCATGGCCTGGATAAATGTGGCTCTATGGAGTAGGACTTGAAACACCCAGAGTTACAGACTACCCAGCAAGCTCATGGTGAACCAGAACTCCTAGGAGTGTGTAAGGGGCTAAAATGAATCCCTCTTACTAAAATGTTGAGCAAAGCAAAAGTTTGCCTTCTTAAAACAGAAGGTATTTGCGATAATTTAGGTTGGAGTGAGCATATGATGTCACCCACCATGCATCACTGCTGAATATGCAAATCATCCTTTGTTGTACCTGAAAGCCTTAAAGCTAACCACACCTACAGAACTGCTGGAATGCAATGATGTGTCAGCTTGTTAATTGTGCAGAGGCCACAATAAACCAATATGCATATTACAGAGTGTTTCGGATTGGTTGATCCTCATCAGTCCATTGCATGGATTAATGTGGCTCTATGGAGTAAGACTGCTGAAAGTTATTTTAAAAAGAGATGAAAAATTATGTCCTAAGAGAAACCGTTGGAGAAAATGTGAATTGGTTTGTGTCCATTAAGGCCTCAATTCATCAAGACTTATCTAATCAATTACCGACTGAACTCGATAAGTTGATTTCAGGATTCATCAAAGTTATCTACAGCTGTCAGCGAGCATTCGGTAATCATTTGGTAATGATGCGATAAAATGGAAGAAAGTGCAATTCATGAAAATGAAAGTGGGCGTGGTATAGCGTTACATTTAGGATTAGTTATCTCCTTCACTGCTCTGTCATTATTCCTGTCAGATCATTGCTGGCAGACAAGATGGAGCCATTTGAAGTGGTTATGTATCAGCTGAGAGTGATTCAAACGCGCAGAATGGCAAGAATAAGGTCTAGAACCATATCAATTTGCAAGAGAATAGATTTATTTGCTATAACAGGACATCTGCATTTCTCTTGAATCATCTTGTAAGAGAACACAGGCAGTGCCAGGGTTAACTAATTTGCTAGCTGCACTATATTTTTTTTAAGAAAAGGCTCCTATCAAGCCGCAGCTGGCAAAATTGTGGGATTGTCCCAAGCCACTTCCAGAATCCTGGTCCAGGTGTTAAGCCCTATTCAGAATGTTGCTACGTAGTGTTCAAAGGACTGCCTTTTACCCACAATTCCATGGGAATCTTATGGCCTTGTGTTAAATTACCGCTTTAAAATGGAAATATCGACACGTTACCGAATGGTTACCGATATTTTATCAAATTCACACCGAATACGGAAAAACCTTGATGAATACAACTAGAAATCGATAAACTTCGAATTCAGTAATTTAACAAACTGGAAAAAGTTATCTCAAAGACAATGATGAATCGAGGCCCAAATCTCTGAACATCCTTCTAACCAAACTCTGAACATCCTCATAACAAAAGCTGAAGATGACAATCAAATTGGCCTGGAAAAAATTACTATCTCTAATTGGCGTCATTGTACAGGATTGGTTCCAGGAATTTGCAAATGCATGTTAACCACTTCCCGACCACCGTATATACAATTGGCGGCCGGGAAGTGGACGCCGCAAGGACCGCCGTATTGACAATTGGCGGCGGTCCTTGTATGGGCAAGGGCGGAGCGATCGCGTCATCCGTGACGCGATCCTCCGCCTCCGCCGCTCACCCGCCGCAACATCCCGCCGGCCATACGGAAGCGCCGGCGGGATGTTAACCCGACGATCGCCGCATACAAAGTGTATAATACACTTTGTAATGTTTACAAAGTGTATTATACAGGCTGCCTCCTGCCCTGGTGGTCCCAATGTCCGAGGGACCACCAGGGCAGGCTGCAGCCACCCTAGTCTGCACCAAGCACACTGATTTCCCCCCCCCCTGCCCCAGATCGCCCACAGCACCCATCAGACCCCCCCTGCCCACCCCCCAGACCCCTGTTTGCACCCAATCACCCCCCTAATCACCCATCAATCACTCCCTGTCACTATCTGTCAACGCTAATTTTTTTTATCCCCCCCCCTGCCCCCCGCTCCCTCCTGATCACCCCCCCACCCCTCAGATTCTCCCCAGACCCCCCCCCCATGTACTGTATGCATCTATCCCCCCTGATCACCTGTCAATCACCTGTCCATCACCCGTCAATCACCCGTCAATCACCCCCTGTCACTGCCACCCATCAATCAGCCCCTAACCTGCCCCTTGCGGGCAATCTGATCACCCCCCCACACCAATAGATCGCCCGCAGATCCGACATCAGATCACCTCCCAAATCCATTGTTTACATCTATTCTCTCCTCTAAACACCCACTAATTACCCATCAATCACCCATCAATCACCCCCTATCACCACCTGTCACTTTTACCTATCAGATCAGACCCTAATCTGCCCCTTGCGGGCACCCAATCACCCGCCCACACGCTCAGATTGCCCTCTGACCCCCCCTTATCAATTCACCAGTGCATTAATTACATCTGTTCTTCCCTGTAATAACCCACTGATCACTTGTCAATCACTTGCCAATCACCTATCACCCATCAATCACCCCCTGTCACCCCCTGTCACTGCCACCCATCAATCAGCCCCTAACCTGCCCCTTGCGGGCAATCTGATCACCCACCCACACCATTAGATCGCCCGCAAACCCGCCGTCAGATTACCTCCCAAATGTATTGTTTACATCTGTTATCTTCTCTAAACACCCACTAATTACCCATCAATCACCCATCAATCACCCCCTATCACCAACCGTCACTGTTACCTATCAGATCAGACCCTAATCTGCCCCTTGCGGGCACCCAATAATCCGCCCACACGCTCAGATTGCCCTCAGACCCCCCCCCCCCCCCTTATAAATTCGCCAGTGCATTAATTACATCTGGCCTTCCCTGTAATAACCCACTGATCACCTGTCAATCACCTGCCAATCACCTATCACCCATCAATCACCCCCTGTCACTGCCACCCAACAATCAGCCCCTAACCTGCCCCTTGCGGGCAAACTGATCACCCACCCACACCAATAGATCGCCCGCAGATCCGACATCAGATCACCACCCAAGCGCAGTGTTTCCATCTATTCTCTCCTCTAAACACCCACTAATTACCCATCAATCACCCATCAATCACCCCCTATCACCACCTGTCACTGTTACCCATCAGATCAGACCCTAATCTGCCCCTTGCGGGCACCCAATCGCCCGCCTACACGCTCAGATTGCCCTCAGACCCCCCCTTATCAATTCGCCAGTGAAATATTTACATCTGTTCTCCCCTGTAATAACCCACTAATTACCTGTCAATCACCTATCAATCACCCATCAATCACCCCCTGTCACTGCCACCCATCAATCACCCCCTGTCACTGCCGCCCATCAATCACCCGCTGTCACTGCCACCCATCAATCAGCCCCTAACCTGCCCCTTGCGGGCAATCTGATCACCCACCCACACCAATAGATCGCCCGCAGATCCGACGTCCGATCACCTCCCAAGTGCAGTGTTTACATCTGTTCTCTACCCTAAACACCCACTAATTACCCATCAATCACCGCCTGTCACTGCTACCTATCAGATTAGACCCCTATCTGCCCCTAGGGCACTCAATCACCCGCCCACACCCTTAGAATGCCCTCAGATCCCAGCCCTGATCACCTCGCCAGTGCATTGCTTGCATCTATTCCCCCCTCTAATCACACCTTGAGACACCCATCAATCACCTCCTGTCACCCCCTAGCACACCTACCCATCAGATCAGGCCCCAATTTGCCCCGTGTGGGCTCCTGATCACTCGGCCAAACCCTCAGATCCCCTTCCGATCACCTCCCCAGTGCATTGATTGCATCTATTTTCCCCTCTAACCACCCCCTGAGACACCCATCAATCACCTCCTGTCACCCCCCTAGCACTCCTATCCATCAGATCAGGCCCAATACAACCTGTCATCTAAAAGGCCACCCTGCTTATGACCGGTTCCACAAAATTCGCCCCCTCATAGACCACCTGTCATCAAAATTTGCAGATGCTTATACCCCTGAACAGTCATTTTGAGACATTTGGTTTCCAGACTACTCACGGTTTTGGGCCTGTAAAATGCCAGGGCGGTATAGGAACCCCACAAGTGACCCCATTTTAGAAAAAAAGACACCCCAAGGTATTCTGTTAGGTGTATGACGAGTTCATAGAAGATTTTATTTTTTGTCAAAAGTTAGCGGAAATTGATTTTTATTGGTTTTTTTTCACAAAGTGTCATTTTTCACTAACTTGTGACAAAAAATAAAATCTTCTATGAACTCGCCATACACCTAACGGAATACCTTGGGGTGTCTTCTTTCTAAAATGGGGTCACTTGTGGGGTTCCTATACTGCCCTGGCATTTTAGGGGCCCTAAACCGCGAGGAGTAGTCTAGAAAACAAATGCCTCAAAATGACCTGTGAATAGGACGTTGGGCCCCTTAGCGCACCTAGGCTGCAAAAAAGTGTCACACATGTGGTACCGCCGTACTCAGGAAAAGTAGTATAATGTGTTTTGGGGTGTATTTTTACACATACCCATGCTGGGTGGGAGAAATTTCTATGTAAATGGACAATTGTGTGTAAAAAAATCAAACAATTGTCATTTACAGAGATATTTCTCCCACTTAGCATGGGTATGTGTAAAAATACACCCCAAAACGCATTATACTACTTCTCCTGAGTACGGCGGTACCACATGTGTGACACTTTTTTGCAGCCTAGGTGCGCTAAGGGGCCCAACGTCCAATGAGTACCTTTAGGATTTCGCAGGTCATTTTGCGACATTTGGTTTCAAGACTACTCCTCACGGTTTAGGGCCCCTAAAATGCCAGGGCAGTATAGGAACCCCACAAATGACCCCATTCTAGAAAGAAGACACCCAAAGGTATTCCGTACGGAGTATGGTGAGTTCATAGAAGATTTTATTTTTTGTCACAAGTTAGCGGAAAATGACACTTTGTGAAAAAAAACAATTAAAATCAATTTCCGCTAACTTGTGACAAAAAAATAAAAACTTCTATGAACTCACCATACTCCTAACGGAATACCTTGGGGTGTCTTCTTTCTAAAATGGGGTCATTAGTGGGGTTCCTATACTGCCCTGGCATTTTAGGGGCCCTAAACCGTGAGGAGTAGTCTTGAAACAAAAATGACCTGTGAAATCCTAAAGGTACTCATTGGACTTTGGGTCCCTTAGTGCAGTTAGGGTGCAAAAAAGTGCCACACATGTGGTATCGCCGTACTCGGGAGAAGTAGTATATTGTGTTTTGGGGTGTATTTTTACACATACCCATGCTGGGTGGGAGAAATACTTCTGTAAATGACAATCTTTTGATTTTTTTTTACACACAATTGTCCATTTACAGAGGTATTTCTCCCCCCCCAGCATGGGTATGTGTAAAAATACACCCCAAAACACATTGTACTACTTCTCCCGAGTATGGCGATACCACATGTGTGGCACTTTTTTGCACCCTAACTGCGCTCAAGGGCCCAAAGTCCAATGAGTACCTTTAGGATTTCACAGGTCATTTTGAGAAATTTCGTTTCAAGACTACTCCTCACGGTTTAGGGCCCCTAAAATGCCAGGGCAGTATAGGAACCCCACAAATGACCCCATTTTAGAAAGAAGATACCCCAAGGTATTCCGTTAGTAGTATGGCGAGTTCATAGAAGATTTTATTTTTTGTCACAAGTTAGCGGAAATTGATTTTAATTGTGTTTTTTCACAAAGTGTCATTTTCCGCTAACTTTTGACAAAAAATAAAATCTTCTATGAACTCACCATACTCCTAACGGAATACCTTGGGGTGTCTTCTTTCTAAAATGGGGTCATTTGTGGGGTTCCTATACTGCCCTGGCATTTTAGGGGCCCTAAACCGTGAGGAGTAGTCTTGAAACGAAATTTCTCAAAATGACCTGTGAAATCCTAAAGGTACTCATTGGACTTTGGGCCCTTTAGCGCAGTTAGGGTGCAAAAAAGTGCCACACATGTGGTATCGCCGTACTCAGGAGAAGTAGTATAATGTGTTTTGGGGTGTATTTTTACACATACCCATGCTGAGTGGGAGAAAGATCTCTGTAAATGGACAATTGTGTGTAAAAAAAATTAACAAATTGTCATTTACAGAGATATTTCTCCCACCCAGCATGGGTATGTGTAAAAATACACCCCAAAACACATTATACTACTTCTCCTGAGTACGGCAATACCACATGTGTGGCACTTTTTGCAGCCTAACTGCGCTAAGGGGTCCAAAGTCCAATGAGCACCTTTAGGCTTTACAGGGGTGCTTACAATTTAGCACCCCCCAAAATGTCAGGACAGTAAACACACCCCACAAATGACCCCATTTTGGAAAGTAGACCCTTCAAGGTATTCAGAGAGGGGCATGGTGAGTCCGTGGCAGATTTCATTTTTTTTTTGTCGCAAGTTAGAAGAAATGGAAACTTTTTTTTTTTTTTTTTTCTCACAAAGTGTCATTTTCCGCTTACTTGTGACAAAAAATAATATCTTCTATGAACTCACTATGCCTCTCAGTGAATACTTTGGGATGTCTTCTTTCCAAAATGGGGTAATTTGGGGGGTATTATACTATTCTGGAATTCTAGCCCCTCATGAAACATGACAAGGGGTCAGAAAAGTCATAGATGCTTGAAAATGAGAAAATTCACTTTTTGCACCATAGTTTGTAAACGCTATAACTTTTACCCAAACCAATAAATATACACTGAATGGGTTTTTTTTAATCAAAAACATGTTTGTCCACATTTTTCGCGCTGCATGTATACAGAAATTTTACTTTATTTGAAAAATGTCAGCACAGAAAGTTAAAAAAATCATTTTTTTTGCCAAAATTCATGTCTTTTTTGATGAATATAATAAAAAGTAAAAATCGCAGGAGCAATCAAATAGCACCAAAAGAAAGCTTTATTAGTGACAAGAAAAGGAGCCAAAATTCATTTAGGTGGTAGGTTGTATGAGCGAGCAATAAACCGTGAAAGCTGCAGTGGTCTGAATGTGTCACGATTGTGGAACTTTCCCCGTGATCAGCGCACAACGCGTGCGCTGACACGGCGGAGATCCTCCACAAGCGTATAATTTGCAGGAACCCAGCAAAAGGTGCTACGCACCTGTAGAGGGAAATTCCTGTCGGCAGATGGCGCTGGGGAGTGCAGAGGAACCAATCCTCTGTACCTCCACAAGTGCCAGACAGTAATTGTACGAAGCGCAGAATGCAATCGCAAGAGAGGCGATTGTGAATGAGATTGAGCAAAAGGGATAGGTTGTATGTGTGTGCGCCAATCCAGTCGCCACTCCGCGACCGCGCACACACAACAGCAGATACGAAATAGGAACGCGATCGCGAGAGGTGCGATCGCGAGACGTGACACAAGGCAGAACAGAATAGAATACAAGGGTAGCAAAGGCACAGCAAATACAATAAGGAGATACGGAAAACAACAACTGCTAGCTAACCGCGAACACCGCACTCATTCGCAACAGTGCACGCGGTTATGCGCGATCTCCACGTGATAAGCACAATAGAGACAAGCACGCCTAACTAACCATAAACAGACAAACATGAAACAGGGGACGAGAGCGCTTGCTTAACGGTTACCTCACCGAGCCTGTAGCAAGCGCAGCGGACAAGACAGACACACGAAAAACAAGAACTAGGCAGGAAGGATCCACCGCTCTTCCGCCAGAGCAAGTGTGATCCAAGCAGGAACATAGATCAGAAAGATCCACAGCCGCTAACGCTAGCGGCTAGTGCGATCTCAGAAAGACAGAACGATTCGCTATCAACCGCCGTTGGTGACAGCGCAATCGCGACCGACAAGACAGAACAGAAGGATCCCCAGCGCTCGCACAAAGTAGCTAGCGCGATCCCAGGAAACAGAACAGAAGGATCCCCAGCGCTAGCACAAAGTAGCTAGCGCGATCCCAGGAAACAGAACAGAAGAGATAGCTGGTAGCAACCGCTGCACCAGCTATACTCCAAGAACATAGATCAGAACCATTTCCTGTCAACCACCATAGGGACAGGACAATGGCAAACAGGCAAGACAAGACAAAACAGGCAATACAGATAATACAACCTGACTGGGCTAGAAGGGGAGCCAAAAGCAACCCCCAGGAATTAACTATACTAGATAGCAATGGCTGACACTCCAGCAGTGTCCATCAGGAACTGAGCAAGGAAGGGAAATGTCCAGCAAAGCATTCTGGGAAACATAAGGCTCTTATAGTGCCAGTCATCAAAGAAGGCAGGTAGGGGATTTGCATAACGAATGTATGCAAATTCCCCAGCAAGAGAACAGACCAGAAACTTGCAAGGGAAAGACAGGTCTCTGTTCCAGAGACCTGCAGCCCACAGACTAGAGGAATGGACAAACAGCTGTCTGCCTGTGCAGCCAGCTGAGCGGATCATCACAGTACCCCCCCTTCTAGGGATGGATTCCAGACATCCCTCAAAACTGGTATCATCACAAAACTCTAACTGAAGACTCATGAAGGTCGGGACAGCCCGACAAGGCCCAATTCCAGAGTCAGTCCATCCGAAACCGACCTCATCGGAAGCAGAAGCCACCGAAACATGCCCATCAGCACTACAAGTCTCAGCGTAACACCCATCAGGACTGTGGACACCAGAGAAGAAGCCATCAACACCATCCAGACAATACCCACCACCTTCCAAGGAGCGTCCAAGAATACCAAACCTGCCGCAATACCTGTTCGAAGTGTCCCTTACAACACCAAAGCCATTGCTGATCGTATTCAGGGCACCAAGCAAAACCTTTCCCGGAATCTCCCAGAACGCCTTGAAGCTCCGCAGAGATCCCAAGAAGCCAGAACGCTCACCAGGCTCACATGGAGAACCACCAAGAACCCCTATGGAACCTATGATCATTCCAGACTCAAAATTAGCAGGACACCCATCAAGATCAGGACTTTCAGGGACCACTTCTGGGCATGCAAGCAGGCAGGCTATATCAGAACATGTCTCCACTGAGGAAGCATCTGAGTACGCTGGTAACCTAGGCACACTTGGGCTTTCTGGGTCACAGAGCACATCGGGGTACACTAGTACAGGAGAAACCTCAGGACATGTCGGGGAACTGCCAACCTCAGAGTCCGACACGACAAGACCAAAACCAGTACCGGGCAGAAAATCATCACGAGTAAAGATCACAGGTACTGGTCTTTCAAAAGAAGACTCGGACTCAAATTCAGAATTTTCTGTAACTGTAATATCATCATTGACTACACATGAATGAAGCTCCACAAGAGCTGCAAAAGTAGTCAGCAAGGCAGCAATGCCTACTGAAGTGGGCAACACCTCAGAAGGACCTGGGGGGCAGGAGACATCTCCTACAAGTTCTGCACCCTTTGGGAGGAACTCGGAGACCTTTAGCTCATCAAACAAGACCTCAGGAACATCATTTTTCAAGTGGTCTAAGAAGGATTCTGTACTATCCATGTTACAGGGCAAAACTGGAACTTTATTTTGAGAACAGGGCAGATGTCCCAGGGAAGGTTCCACCATAAACTGAGACTGAATTTCATCATCATGAGTGGAACGTACAGGAATATTCACTGGACCACACACTGACTCCCTAACTTTAATCTCGCTGCACCCAGAACTCTGCGTAGTAGTCAAACTAGCTTGCAATTCCAAAACTGCAGAAAGACAGGTAAAAATAGCAGCAATACCTAGACGAGCCTCTAGGGGCAGGGCAGGAGATATTGTACAAGGCAATATTGACTCATCCAGAGTACTGGGTGGAGAGTCAATACTTTCTTCAGAATCAGACTCGCAAATGTCAATGCAAGTGGACATCATGCCTTCATTCATGGTACAGGGCAGGTTCAGAGAAAGCTTCTCTGGACAAGGCAAAGAAGCTTCAGCATCAGATTCACAAAACCGAAGCGCTGTCTCACTCTTAGATTCGGCTAACAATGTCGAATCCGAGGAGTCAGAACGCAAAATTTGCGGATCCAAGATCGCTTTAGGTTGCGAAACTGACGCTTCCATATCGCAAACCTCCGCGATCTGCGGAGCAGACTGCAAGGCATCTAGGACAGAAACACTGGAGCAACTGTCATCAGGCAACAGGCCTGCACAGGTGCGAACAGAATAAGACATAGATTCATTTGCAAAAGAAATGGCGACATCAACAGGATAAACTTTATTAGGCATAAAAATTTTACTTTTGACGCTGCATAGTCGAGAAATTTTCCCCATAGCAGGGTCACAGACAGAAGATCTCAAAGATCTGTTTCTAACTGACAAAGGATCCCGCACATCCTTGAGGAAACCGGCAGACTCATGCCGATCACAATCTGCAGGAACATCCGAGAAACAGGCATCAGATCGCACAGATTCAAACTGCACACTGTCAGGAGAGAATCCTTCAGGATTCGCACAGGAACCAACCACAGCGGCACACTCATTCATTTCAGATTGCACAAAGTCAAGACTCTCATGCTTTACCCCAGAAAGGCAGGAACAATCATCAGACAACGATGTCTCTTTATTGGAATCAATTGGTTGGTGTGTGTGCAACTCATCCAAAATCGTTTGCCATACATAGATCACCAGATCCACATCATCCTTGTCACATTCATCGGAATCAATCAGAAGGTACATAGAATCGAGACAAGCATTCAAGACATCTTCGCTTTTTGCGATGTAAAAATCGCAAAAGGCTTTCCAATCAAAATCGAATTCTTCCAGCAAGGCCCCAATATCCCAGGAAGCAAATGGGGGTTCAAACAGGCCAGTATCCAAATAATCTCCATGGGGGTGGAGTTCAGGAACAAGAACAGATTTTTTAACTGCTTTAATGTAGTGTGCGATCCTACCTATAGCAGGATCCACATAAGCTTTGGATTGGGGCAAAAAACCTGGAAACTGATCAGCAGATGCATTATAAACATCATTATCATACTGCATGGTTTTGCCCATTTCAGACTTGACAGAAATAACCTCTTTATTTGTGGTTGCTAGGGGCAACGGATCTTTCCGCTGGGAAGCCTTCCTAGATCTTTTACGTTTAGACTTAGAGGCTTTGGATGGCTGCTTTGTGGATGAAAGAGTAGATGGAACAGCTGATTGAGCTGCTGACAACAACTCATTAAGGGGGTATGGTAATTGAGGTAATCTCAGCCAATTGTGAATTAAAAAGGCCAAGAATTCCAGGGGTCTTTGACTCAGGGTGGTATGATTTAACACATCATAACCCCACATTGACATTTCGCCCCCCAACAGAATGTAGACCATTTGGAGGGCCCAGGTAGACACTGGGGTGCATTGGAATTCAGGGTTCGCTAACAGTTTCGTACACTCAGACAAAAATTCATCTGCTGATTCAGGTTCAAGTTTTTTAAATCTCTTAAAGGTACAAGAGCCATATTCGACAAAATCGTACAAATCGGAAATTCCGTCTACACTGGGGTTTTGGGTTGGGCTGGACATTCTGTCACGATTGTGGAACTTTCCCCGTGATCAGCGCACAACGCGTGCGCTGACACGGCGGAGATCCTCCACAAGCGTATAATTTGCAGGAACCCAGCAAAAGGTGCTACGCACCTGTAGAGGGAAATTCCTGTCGGCAGATGGCGCTGGGGAGTGCAGAGGAACCAATCCTCTGTACCTCCACAAGTGCCAGACAGGAATTGTACGAAGCGCAGAATGCAATCGCAAGAGAGGCGATTGTGAATGAGATTGAGCAAAAGGGATAGGTTGTATGTGTGTGCGCCAATCCAGTCGCCACTCCGCGACCGCGCACACACAACAGCAGATACGAAATAGGAACGCGATCGCGAGAGGTGCGATCGCGAGACGTGACACAAGGCAGAACAGAATAGAATACAAGGGTAGCAAAGGCACAGCAAATACAATAAGGAGATACGGAAAACAACAACTGCTAGCTAACCGCGAACACCGCACTCATTCGCAACAGTGCACGCGGTTATGCGCGATCTCCACGTGATAAGCACAATAGAGACAAGCACGCCTAACTAACCATAAACAGACAAACATGAAACAGGGGACGAGAGCGCTTGCTTAACGGTTACCTCACCGAGCCTGTAGCAAGCGCAGCGGACAAGACAGATACACGAAAAACAAGAACTAGGCAGGAAGGATCCACCGCTCTTCCGCCAGAGCAAGTGTGATCCAAGCAGGAACATAGATCAGAAAGATCCACAGCCGCTAACGCTAGCGGCTAGTGCGATCTCAGAAAGACAGAACGATTCGCTATCAACCGCCGTTGGTGACAGCGCAATCGCGACCGACAAGACAGAACAGAAGGATCCCCAGCGCTCGCACAAAGTAGCTAGCGCGATCCCAGGAAACAGAACAGAAGGATCCCCAGCGCTAGCACAAAGTAGCTAGCGCGATCCCAGGAAACAGAACAGAAGAGATAGCTGGTAGCAACCGCTGCACCAGCTATACTCCAAGAACATAGATCAGAACCATTTCCTGTCAACCACCATAGGGACAGGACAATGGCAAACAGGCAAGACAAGACAAAACAGGCAATACAGATAATACAACCTGACTGGGCTAGAAGGGGAGCCAAAAGCAACCCCCAGGAATTAACTATACTAGATAGCAATGGCTGACACTCCAGCAGTGTCCATCAGGAACTGAGCAAGGAAGGGAAATGTCCAGCAAAGCATTCTGGGAAACATAAGGCTCTTATAGTGCCAGTCATCAAAGAAGGCAGGTAGGGGATTTGCATAACGAATGTATGCAAATTCCCCAGCAAGAGAACAGACCAGAAACTTGCAAGGGAAAGACAGGTCTCTGTTCCAGAGACCTGCAGCCCACAGACTAGAGGAATGGACAAACAGCTGTCTGCCTGTGCAGTCAGCTGAGCGGATCATCACAGAATGGAAAAAAAGTGGTCGGTCCTTAAGGGGTAGAAAGCCCTAGGTCCTCAAGTGGTTAAGCCACAGTGGCGTGACAAGCTTACTGTTAAAATCATGGATCTCATTTGATGTCATCATAAGTTAAAATTGTGAAACAGCAGGGAAATATGTTATCACAAAAGAACTACAAGTAAAACCCCGGAAAAGAAGCAGACCTTAGGAAACACTTTCCAAAAGCAATTGACAAATTATCAAACTTTGTAACTTTATGCACAACTTGATAATTAAAATAAGAAAATGGCAAGCTTAAGCTTTACACAAAAAAAAAATCACAGATACAACCTGTTTTACACAAGATCTAAATGAAAAAGACCAAAGCGCAAGCCAGAATTGACTGTTTTTGTGTGTTACATATGCCTTTGCTTCTCAAATTCAGTAAAAATATCACTAACTTCTGATATTACATACTGTACATGATGGCTTCCATACAAAGAACTGCCTGCTGTTTTGCCTGCTGTTTATATTATCTGATGTTCTGATTTTCATCCTTTGCTTTTCTGACTACTCTTGCCTGCCATTTATTTTATAACATGAATGTACATATTTGTATGTTTCAGTGTTTGGATATTTGCCTTGTATATAGTACTTCGTTAATTAGTTAGGGTTGTTATTCTGGGATCTATGTTCACTGTGTGTTCTAAAGTGGACCCACTTTTCTAAATTATAATAATAAATAGCAGCCTTTTTTCAGCTGCATGATGACAAATATAAAATATTTTACATTTATTGGAGGAGCCCCTTCCTTCCTTTTGCTAATGGCTGCCCCCAGTATAATCCTAGTTATGAAAAGAGAAGGGTGAAATGCATGCACTGAAATGCTCATAGGCTTGAAGGAGTGTTTATTTATCTTTGTATGTGTCAGAGTGGTGCAACTAAATATTTTTAATTTAAAAAAATGTTTGGTTTGGGTCCGCTTTAACTGTGTGTTGTCATATGTATATATTGCTCCTTATGCACGATAACCACTTGAGTACCAGCAGTCTCTTGCCCCTTAAAGACTAAAGACTGCTGGTACAAAAAACTGGGCTCGCCTACGTCTTGCCGCACAGATCCATTGCTCTCGCCATTTACGCCACTCTCCCGTCACAGCAGCCGACTTCCCCTGCCCTCACTATGAAAGCAGAGCTTTGTGATTCAGTTAGGAGTCAATTTCAACATTTTGCTGGGCCCATTGTCTTTAGGTTACACTGCGGCTAAGTTCATGCACTTTTGGTCTTACCCATGACCACGCCCACCCTCTGTGTGTCCACGCCCAGCGAAGCACACCGCTGGTTATTCCCACCTGGTGCCCATGGGTGCCCCGGATCTCCTGGATTCCTAGCAACGCACCCTGTTGTGTGGTCACATTAACGATCTGCATGTATAGACCATTATAACTGGTACTAATAGCAGGGGGCAGCACACGTTACCAGGGTAACGTACGCTGCTATAGTAACACACAGTACATCGTTTACCATAGCAAAGCACATGTTACCTTGAGACAGTGCATTGCACTAATAGGGAAGCATAGGGTAGTAAAAATTAAACTGCTGCTTGGTGCATTAGGCCCCATGTTACAAGCAGTTTAGGTATGTTTTGAGAGCCTCTCTGTGCACCACATATGTCTATTTGTTTTTTAACATGCAGTAATAATGTTGCAAAATATGGACACAATACTGTCATCAGGAACCTTGCCTGGGACAACACTTGTAGTCAACTCTTTCGCTGGCCATATGTGACCTGTTACAGATAATATGGTAATCAGAGAGCACCCGTGTAGGTCAGAAATTATCCTCAGGGCTTGTTTTCACTATGGGCGATTCGGAGCAGACTGCGGCAACATTTTGTCATATCACGCATGCAAATCCCCACAGCTGTGCATGGTACAGTTAGAGGGATTCAGATACTCGCATCAGAATAAGTGCCAGCATGAGTCTCAGAGACACATGCCGGCACAAATGGAAATGGGGCCCTACTGTTGGGTGAAATTACCCTCATTGTTGGGTGTCAGCTTTCAGGAAGGGTAGTTATGGAACAAAAGAAACGTGTTTGAGTATGACAGGAGCTGCTAATATTGTTGTCATGTACGAGATATTTGTCTCTTGACCCAGCCCATGGAAACCTTAGAAGCAGAGGCCACCAACAAATTGTTAGATCATTCCCAAGTGTGGCAGAAAGCCCAAAGTTTGATATGGATGGGTTTAGGAAAGGGAGAAGGAATTTGCACAGCCTGTGAAATTGTTTAGTCTGTGGCATTAGAAACAGCGGTCTGAATTCTGTGAATATCTACAGTTAGCTAGTTTTGATGCATGTTGAGAGTTTTACAATGTTTGTTTTTAGTAACCAGTTTCTACGGTGTGCATCAGTCATGCATATAAAGCAATATCTTATATTGGTGAATGATCTGGTCATGAAGATAATCATTTAATTGAATTGATGCTTATCTGCTGGCTGCAACTCACAGCCAGCAAACAGTACTAATAAGGCTGAAGGCTAGTGACAGCGTTACCAGTATTGATTGGCAGATCATGGCAGCATGATGCCTGATGCCTGATGCCTTGTAGTTCAGAAAGCAAGCCACATGTCAGAAAAGGCAGTGCAGGATTTTAGACTAAGAAAAGTAAACAACCAGAAACCCAAATTCCATCAGAAAGAAGGAATACTTTGATCTCTTTACATCTTTCACATCCATTTCTCTCAGCCCACTCTCTAAAGCTTAATTTTCAGATAACACACAGTCCCACTCACTGTAATGGAGACTAACTAACAAACTTAGTGGTCCTTCTTGTCCAAGACCATGGTCTTCGTGGCCAGTGTTTAAGTCCAGCCATCCAATCAATTGCTTAAAATTATTATTTTAACATCATGATTATTGGAAATGTAATCCTAAATTCTAAAATACTGCAAATACTGCAAATTCAGTTGGATTTTTATGCTGGTCTTGTTAAACCTGCTACCCCACATGCTTTTGTAAATCTCAATGTAGTATTAGATAATATATCTAGAATCATCTTAACCACTTCACTACTGAAGGGTTTTTCCTCTTCTGTACCAGAACAATTTTCACCTTTCAGCGTTTCTTCTATTCATTTGCCTACAACTTTATTACTACTTATAACGAAACCATCTATATCTTGTTTTTTCACCACCAATTAGGCTTTCTTTGGGTGGTACATTTAGCTAAGAATTATTTTATTCTAAATGCATTTCAATGGGAGGAATAAGAAAAAAATTGAAAAAAAAACATTATTTCTCAGTTGTTTATAGTTTTAAAATAATACATGCTACCATAATTAAACCCCACACATTTTATTTGCCCCTGTTATTACAACATTTAAAATATTTACCTAGTACAATGTATGGCGCCAATATGTTATTTGGAAATAAAGGTGTATTTTTTAAGTTTTGCGTCCATCATTATTTACAAGGCCATATTTTCAAAATTAACATTAATATACCCTCTTGACATACATATTAAAAAAGTTCAGACCCAGCAAACCCTTTTCCAAGGCTTCATTATGGGCCATTAAATTAAAATCACCCCCCCCCCCCTTACTAGATTTACCAATGTAGTAAGTACCTATTTAATGTGCGAGTTAAACTCACTTCAGATAATTGGCACACCTGACCTCGCTGGATACCAGGTTTCATATGCAGATACTGAATAAATTGATGTGGGTCTGTCTCCATCCGACCATAATTGGGTAAGTGACTGGATGGTTGATCTTATCTATATATTGCACATTCCTGGAAATCCCTTTGTCTATGTCTTTATTTGATAAGCTTCCAGTAGCCTAGCTGTGTTAAAAATTGAAATTAATGGCTTGGTTAATGTTTGTTCTAAAAGGCCCAAACCTTGCAGCTGGTGTATTACATATTTGTATTATGTGGCTAGCCTATTACAAAGCATGCTAGTTATTATATTTCACTGTTGTAACCGTACTACTGTGTATGTTAAAGCGGTTTAACACCCAGCATTACAACTTTGCTTTAAAAGATTGCTTACAGCTTACAAACTATTATGCCAGATTTTTTTTTAAGCAGAAATTCACTGAATGGGTTAAACATGACATTTTAGTGTTGGATTTAACTAGGAATCCGCATCCGTTCTTATCTTTTAGTTACAAATGTATCTTTATTTGGAATACAAATAGACCTTTGAAAAGCCTGCCGGGGAAGCCCTCTTTGTTCTCTCAGAGCAGTGTTTGTTTGTTACATTGTAGATAGATACATTTGTAACTAAACAAGCAAGCACAGAGGAGGATTTCTAGCTAAATGCAGCACTAAAATGTCATGTTTAATCCATTCAGTGAATTTCTGCTAAAAAAAAAAATCTGGCATAATAGTTTATAAGCTGTAAGCAATCTTTTAAAGCAAAGTTGAAATGCTGGGTGTTAGACCACTTTAAAATATGTTATAAGTTGTACACTGTTTTTCCTTCTGAAAAAATTCAATAAAAATGATTGAAAAGAAAAAAGGTCAGTCCCTAAGGCAAATATATATATATATATATATATATATATATATATATATATATATATATATATATATATGCAAAAACATTTTTGGGGGGTAATTATGGGATAATGTGGGTGGTTAGGTGTTAATTTTAAATATAAGTGTGGGTCTTTTTATTAAAATAAATGTATGTAGATGTAATTTTACTATTTGGCCACAAGATGTCCTTGTGCATTATTTCCTATTAGCGTACTATGCATACTAGGTCATGGCCTAGGTGGCCTTTGCCTAAATCCGGCCCTGTACCTGGGGCTTCCTCCAGCCCCATCAGCATGGATCACTCCCACGCCAGCGTCCTCAGCATTCTCCATCTTCTTTACCGGACCCCGTAACTTCCGCCAATTGGGGCCAGTCTAAGCAAGCACAGTGCGCTTCCTCTGTACTGCGCAGGCGCATGCGTAAGGCAGGTGCCGGAGAGATAGACGGAGTGACTGCACATGTGTAAAACTGGCCGCATATGGCAGAAGTTACGGGACCCGGTAAAGAAGATGGAGAAGGCTGAGGACAGCAGCGTGGGAGCAGTTGGCTGCATGAAATAGTTTTTTATTTATTTACAAAAAACCCTCATGCAGCCGCCCTGGCGATCTTAATAGAACGCCAGGGTGGTTAATTTACTCCTGATCCAACCCTTATGCAAGGTACACACAATACAATTTTCTGACAGATTTACTGTCAGATCGAGTATTTCCAACAGGTCCAATCTGATTTCCGATGATTTTCTGTTCACTTCTATGGAAAATCGATTGGAAATCAGATCAGACCAATTGGAAATAGTTTCTGACAGAAAATTGTATTGTGTGCCAGAAAATTATATCATGTGTACCTAGCACTAGATACACATGGAAACATCAATATAGCTAGCATCAATAATTATTTTTACTGAAAATTCCAGTTTTCCAAGTGGAAAGTGGGAAGATGGTTATAGTAATACATGTAAACATCTTTCTTCCATGGCCAGAAAAAAAGCTGAGCACAGATTTTAAAATTTTGCTGTGGGGATGGTTATTACTAATTACACCCTGCTTGCAACTAATTACAGTATATAAAGTATTAAAATGTGTGCAGTACTCTCTGTTTGGACAGATGCATGCACAATGATTATATATTGCTGTGTCCACTGGTTTTCACACAGGAAGGGTGGACAAAGGCCTGAGGAAGGGCATCATTGCTGTAGACTCCATCAAAATGAATTATGGATGAATTTTTTTTTTTTTTTTGTAAAAAACAGTAATTTTTGTAAAATACAAAAGGAATCAGTCACTCTGAAACCTTACCTCTTATAAGAGACTGACATCCATGATAGGTAATCCCTCGCTAGGGAGGCGTGGCTTCACAGAGCAACCATTCTCCTCTCTGGTTGCCTTTCAGTCTACAATGGGGCTGTCTCACACTGACTGGTTGTGACCAGGAAGCTGTGGGTCTGCATGGAGGAGATGAATTGCTGCATTAGTTATTTTTCATGTTTATTTTGCTGAAGTACCCAGGACTTTTACAGGCGATAGGAAAAAAGAGCTACTTAAAAGAGAGGCCTGCTGGATAAGGGAGCTGGGTACCATAGGATCAGAGGGCCTCTATTGGGACTATGACCTCAATTTTATTTGGTAATGGTGCAGTACTTTTAAATGGCAGTGGGCTAGGGTGATCCTATACGTTTGATTACTTCCATTTATGTTCTAATATAGAGCGAGTTATGTAGGTTGGTTTGCTTTATCCTTGTGTAGTGAGGCTATTATGGCATGCAATTAAACCGCATTGTTCCATGTTTATGCTCCAATGGACGCGGCGACAGTCACTTCCAGTTTCAGTGTTGTGAGCCCAGGTTCAGGATATGCAACTAAAGTGTACTTTATTTGCATATCCTTTCCTGAACCTAGGTTCACATACACTGTGTTGCACAGGATTGAGCACAGAGTAGTATTTATTGGCATATATGATTTTGGACCAGAGGCGACATTAATGAATGAAAAATTATTTATGATTATTAATTGATCATCTGAGAGGTGTAAATGTTTAAATTTTTTTTAAACTGTCTATAATCATAGATATATTTTTGATACTAATAAAATTAGTTATTTTTGAGATATTGAGTTGTTTCCATGAGCAACATTCCTTTTCATGTTGGCAAGGAGGGAAGGAAGTTCCGCACAAGATCCTATGTAGAATGTAGTCCCAATTTTATTGAAAAATATAAAAGCTGAACAGCCTGGTAGCTGACAGGTTTCGGACACGCAGGTCCTTAACCACTTAAGGACCACAGTCTTTTCGCCCCTTAAGGACCAGAGCCTTTTTCTCCATTCAGACCACTGCAGCTTTCACGGTTTATTGCTCGCTCATACAACCTACCACCTAAATGAATTTTACCTCCTTTTCTTGTCACTAATACAGCTTTCTTTTGCTGCTATTTGATTGCTGCTGCGAGTTTTACTTTTTATTATATTCATCAAAAAAGACATGAATTTTGGCAAAAAAATGACTTTTTTAACTTGCTGTGCTGACATTTTTCAAATAAAGTAAAATTTCCTATACATTTGAGCGCGAAAGTTATTCTGCTACATGTCTTTGATAAAAAAAAAAACATTCAGTGTATATTTATTGGATTGGGTAAAAGTTATAGCGTTTACAAACTATGGTGCCAAAAGTGAATTTTCCCATTTTCAAGCATCTCTGACTTTTCTGCGCACCTGTCAGGTTTCATGAGGGGCTAAAATTCCAGGATAGTACAAATACCCCTCAAATGACCCCATTTTGGAAAGAAGACATCCCAAAGTATTCAGTGAGAGGCATGGTGAGTTCATAGAAGATTTTATTTTTTGTCACAAGTTAGCGGAAAATGACACTTTCTGACAAAAAAAAGAAAAAAAAAGTTTCCATTTCTTCTAACTTGCGACAAAAAAAAAATGAAATCTGCCACGGACTCACTATGCTCCTCCCTGAATACCTTGAAGTGTCTACTTTCCAAAATGGGGTCATTTGTGGGGTGTGTTCACTGTCCTGGCATTTTGGGGGGTGCCTAATTGTAAGCACCCCTGTAAAGCCTAAAGATGCTCATTGGACTTTTGGCCCCTTAGCGCAGTTAGGCTGCAAAAAAGTGCCACACATGTGGTATTGCCGTACTCAGGAGAAGTAGTATAATGTGTTTTGGGGTGTATTTTTACACATACCCATGCTGGGTGGGAGAAATATCTCCGTAAATGACAATTGTTTTATTTTTTTTACACACAATTGTCTATTTATAGAGATATTTCTCCCACTCAGCATGGGTATGTGGAAAAATACACCCCAAAACACATTATACTACTTCTCCTGAGTACGGCGATACCACATGTGTGGCACTTTTTTGCACCCTAACTGCGCTAAGGGGCCCAAAGTTCAATGAGTACCTTTAGGATTTCACAGGTCATTTTGAGAAATTTCGTTTCAAGACTACTCCTCACGGTTTAGGGCCCCTAAAATGCCAGGACAGTATAGGAACCCCACAAATTACCCCATTTTAGAAAGAAGACACCCCAAGGTATTCCGTTAGGAGGATGGTGAGTTCATAGAAGATTTTTTTTTTGTCACAAGTTAGCGGAAATTGATTTTAATTGTTTTTTTTTCACAAAGTGTCATTTTCCGCTAACTTGTGACAAAAAATAAAATCTTCTATGAACTCACCATACTCTTAACGGAATACCTTGGGGTGTCTTCTTTCTAAAATGGGGTCATTTGTGGGGTTCCTATACTGCCCTGGCATTTTAGGGGCCCTAAACCGTGAGGAGTAGTCTTGAAACCAAATGTCGCAAAATGACCTGTGAAATCCTAAAGGTACTCATTGGACTTTGGGCCTCTTAGCGCACTTAGGGTGCAAAAAAGTGCCACACATGTGGTACCGCCGTACTCAGGAGAAGTAGTATAATGTGTTTTGGGGTGTATTTTTACACATACCCATGCTGGGTGGGAGAAATATCTCTGTAAATGACAATTGTTTGATTTTTTTTTACACACAATTGTCCATTTACAGAGAGATTTCTCCCACCCAGCATGGGTATGTGTAAAAATACACCCCAAAACACAATATACTACTTCTTCTGAGTACGGCGATACCACATGTGTGACACTTTTTTGCAACCTAGGTGCGCTAAGGGGCCTAACGTCCTATTCACAGGTCATTTTGAGGCATTTGGATTCTAGACTACTGCTCACGGTTTAGGGCCCCTAAAATGCCAGGGCAGTATAGGAACCCCACAAGTGACCCCATTTTAGAAAGAAGACACCCCAAGGTATTCTGTTAGGAGTATGGTGAGTTCATAGAAGATTTTTTTTTTGTCACAAGTTAGCGGAAAATGACACTTTGTGAAAAAAAAAACAATACATATCAATTTCCGCTAACTTGTGACAAAAAATAAAATCTTCTATGAACTCATCATACACCTAACAGAATACCTTGGGGTGTCTTCTTTCTAAAATGGGGTCACTTGTGGGGTTCCTATACTGCCCTGGCATTTTAGGGGCCCTAAACCGTGAGGAGTAGTCTTGAACCCAAATGTCTCAAAATGACCTGTGAAATCCTAAAGGTACTCATTGGACTTTGGGCCCCTTAGCACAGTTAGGCTGCAAAAAAGTGTCACACATGTGGTATCGCCGTACTCAGAAGAAGTAGTATAATGTGTTTTGTGGTGTATTTTTACATATAACCATGCTGGGTGGGAGAAATATCTCTGTAAATGACACATTTTTGATTTTTTTTACACACAATTGTCCATTTACAGGGAGATTTCTCCCACCCAGCATGGGTATGTGTAAAAATACACCACAAAACACATTATACTACTTCTCCTGAGTATGGTGATACCACATGTGTGAAACTTTTTTGCAGCCTAGGTGCGCTAAGGGGCCCAACGTCCTATTCACAGGTCATTTTGAGGTATTTGTTTTCTAGACTACTCCTCACGGTTTAGGGCCCCTAAAATGCCAGGGCAGTATAGGAACCCCACAAGTGACCCCATTTTAGAAAGAAGACACCCCAAGGTATTCCGTTAGGGGTATGGTGAGTTCATAGAATACTTTATTTTTTGTCACGAGTTAGTGAAAAATGACACTTTGGGAAAAAAACAATAAAAATCCAATTTCCGCTAACTTTTGACAAAAAATAAAATCTTCTATGAACTCATCATACACCTAACAGAATACCTTGGGGTGTCTTCTTTCTAAAATGGGGTCACTTGTGGGGTTCCTATACTGCCCTGGCATTTTACGGGCCCAAAACTGTGAGTAGTCTGGAAACCAAATTTCTCAAAATGACTGTTCAGGGGTATAAGCATCTGCAAATTTTGATGACAGGTGGTCTATGAGGGGGCAAATTTTGTGGAACTGGTCATAAGCAGGGTGGCCTCTTAGATGACAGGATGTTTTGGGCCTGATCTGCTGGATAGGAGTGCTAGGGGGGTGACAGGAGGTGATTGATGGGTGTCTCAGGGGGCGGTTAGAGGGGAAAATAGATGCAATCAATGCACTGGGGAGGTGATCGGAAGGGGGTCTGAGGGGGATCTGAGGGTTTGGCCGAGTGATCAGGAGCCCACACAGGGCAAATTAGGGCCTGATCTGATGGGTAGGTGTGCTAGGGGGTGACAGGAGGTGATTGATGGGTGTCTCAAGGTGTGATTAGAGGGGGGAAATAGATGCAAGCAATGCACTAGCGAGGTGATCAGGGCTGGGGTCTGAGGACGTTCTGAGGTGTGGGCGGGTGATTGGGTGCCCGCAAGGGGCAGATTAGGGTCTAATCTGATGGGTAACCGTGACAGGTGGTGATAGGGGGTGATTGATGGGTAATTAGTGGGTGTTTAGAGGAGAGAAGAGATGTAAACACTGTACTTGGGAGGTGATCTGATGTCGGATCTGCGGGCGATCTATTGATGTGGGTGGGTGATCAGATTGCCCGCAAGGGGCAGGTTAGGGGCTGATTGATGGATGGCAGTGACAGGGGGTGATTGATGGGTGGCAGTGACAGGGGGTGATTGATAGGTGATTGACAGGTGATCAGTGGGTTATTACAGGGAATAACAGATGTAAATATTGCACTGGCGAATTGATAAGGGGGGGTCTGAGGGCAATCTGAGCGTGTGGGCGGGTGATTGGGTGCCCGCAAGGGGCAGATTAGGGTCTAATCTGATGGGTAACAGTGACAGGTGGTGATAGGGGGTGATTGATGGGTAATTAGTGGGTGTTTAGAGGAGAGAAGAGATGAAAACACTGCACTTGGGAGGTGATCTGATGTCGGATCTGCGGGCAATCTATTGGTGTGGGTGGGTGATCAGATTGCCCGCAAGGGGCAGGTTAGGGGCTGATTGATGGGTGGCAGTGACAGGGGGTGATTGATGGGTGGCAGTGACAGGGGGTGATTGATAGGTGATTGACAGGTGATCAGTGGGTTATTACAGGGAATAACAGATGTAAATATTGCACTGGCGAATTGATAAGGGGGGGTCTGAGGGCAATCTGAGCGTGTGGGCGGGTGATTGGGTGCCCGCAAGGAGTAGATTAGGGTCTAATCTGATGGGTAACAGTGACAGGTGGTGATAGGGGGTGATTGATGGGTGATTGATGGGTAATTAGTGGGTGTTTAGAGGAGAGAAGAGATGTAAACACTGCACTTGGGAGGTGATCTGATGTCGGATCTGCGGGCGATCTATTGGTGTGGGTGGGTGATCAGATTGCCCGCAAGGGGCAGGTTAGGGGCTGATTGATGGGTAGCAGTGACAGGGGGTGATTGACGGGTGATTGACGGGTGATTGACGGGTGATTGACAGGTGATCAGGGGGGATAGATGCATACAGTACACGGGGGGGGGGGGGGGGGGTTCTGGGGAGGGGTCTGGGGAGAATCTGAGGGGTGGGGGGGTGATCAGGAGGGGGCAGTGGGCAGGGGGGGGGATAAAAAAAATAGCGTTGACAGATAGTGACAGGGAGTGATTGATGGGTGATTAGGGGGGTGACTGGGTGCAAACAGTGGTCTGGGGGGTGGGCAGGGGGGGGGTCTGAGGGGTGCTGGGGGGTGCTGGGGGGGATCAGGGTGCAGGGGGGGGAAATCAGTGTGCTTGGGTGCAGACTAGGGTGGCTGCAGCCTGCCCTGGTGGTCCCTCGGACACTGGGACCACCAGGGCAGGAGGCAGCCAGTATAATAGGCTTTGTATACATTACAAAGCCTATTATACATATGTGCAGCGGCGATCCGGGTGCTAGTAACCCGCCGGCGCTTCCGAACGGCCGGCGGGTTACTACGAGCGGTGGGCGGAGCGAGTCCCCGGCGGCTGATCGCGTCACGAATGACGCGATCGCCGCATAGCCACTCCCGCAGCCGCCCCCGCCGATGGGCGTATTGCGGTCGTTTGGGCCCGGACTTTGCCGCCGCCCATCGGCTGGGGGCGGTCCTCAAGTGGTTAATCATAGCACTTTTCATGTTGGTAAACCGACAACATATTTTATATATTTTTTTAAACCTTTATGCTGATTTTGACTTTGATGCCGGCAATGTGTTTAAAAAAATGGAACAGGGACATGCTGATTATTTTTTGACCAATTTTAGTCCTAATATCAATTGGAAGATGTGATTTAGCACTATTATCGACCAAACGTTGTAATTTAGCCCTTAATATCGATCGCAAATGTTATAAATCCACTTTAATTAAGATCAATCAGAAGTTTTGCCTAATTGAATGTATAATTGGGCAAATTAATTGTACCGTGTATGTATAGCATTCACTTTTAAGTTAATCTTTTATTTACCTATATAGATCACCTTTACAGAGAATCAAACAAATGCTTGCATCAAACTTAGAGATGAAGGCAACATGAAGTGTATGTTCCTTTAAAAATGTGCTTTAGACTATCTAGAATTTAGGCACCTACACTCTATCCAGGGGCATACCTAGAAATCTCCGGGCCCCCCTGCAAAAAAAAAAAAATCCCCCCACCCCCCAGGGCCCGCTCAGGGACTTTTGGGGGCAGGAGGGGTCGCAGCATAAGAGGAGAGTGTGGCAGATCGGTGGGGAGGGGGGAAATTCCCCCCCTCCTCCCTCACCTCGGGCCCTCCTCTCAGCGCTCCCCCTCCTGAAATCATTGGTGGCAGCGGGCAGGCAGCAGCAGCAGTAGTGGTGGCGGCAGGATGATACATTACCTCCTTCTCGCTGGAGGACTTCCGTTCTAAGAGCTTCTTGCAACTTCCTATGTAAACAGGAAGTTGCTCTTAGAACGGAAGTCCTCCAGCGAGAAGGAGGTAATGTATCATCGTGCCGCCACCGCTGCTGCTGCTGCTGCCTGCCCGCTGCCACCAATGATTTCAGGAGGGGGAGCGCTGAGAGGAGGGCCCGAGGTGAGGGAGGAGGGGGGGAATTTCCCCCCCACCGATCTGCCACACTCTCCTCTTATTCTGCGACCCCTCCTGCCCCCAAAAGTCCCTGAGCAGGCCCTAGGGGGGCCCCGGGTCCCCCCGCGACGGCAAGGGTCGCATCCCCTATTGGTACGCCAGTGACTCTATCCCAGGTGTAGGGAACCTATGGCCAGGGAGCCAGATGTGGATAACTGGCTCACATACAAATCAGTAGGGGTTGATTCACTAAGCTACACTGCTCAAGCAGCACAGCTTAGTGTGGCAGCGCAAATAAAATTTTCAAAATAGGCACACTACTGCTGTAGCATGCTCTACTAACGTACTCGCGCTGCCCCAAAACGAACGGCTGCTCCAATTGTTTCACTCTGGACCCTGTCAGGTCCAGTGACTTTGTAGGACAAGACTTTAATTGGCCCAATAGGCTGCCTGTTACTTGACAGGCAGCCTATTGGGCCAAAGTGCGGGGATCTCGTCCTACAACGTGAATCAACCCCCAAGTCAGTTAGCTAATTGTACAAGCTGTTTGTCTGTATTTCTCCTGTCTGGCTCTCAGGGAAATTGCTGATGTTGCTGAAATTCAAGAGAAGCTGAAGACGTGTCTGACACTTCCGCTGCCCAGCAGATCAACTGTTTACACATCACCATGACAACAGGGTAACAAGGCCCTCTGCTGCGCATGCGCACTGTCCCAGTTTGAAACATATTGTATGGCTCTCACAGAATTACATTTTTAAATATGTGGCGTTTATGGCTCTCAGCCAAAAAGGTTCCTGGCCCCTGCTCTATCCCCTATGCTACCAAGGCATTTTGTATTGACCTGATGAAGCGGGGCGTGACCCATGAAACGCGTTGTCAGATTGCTTTTTGAATAAAAACTTTTTTCTAGTTGAACTGGTATCTATATCTTCTGAAGAGGTAAGCAATTACCTCTCTGTTTATTATATTTTTTATTTATATTTTAAAATACTAACATAGAACAAACATTGGGCGCCTCCATCCTACCCATACCCTGCAGCATAATTCTGCACATTGTGTGTGTTATCTCTATCAACTGCATTAGCTGCTGTGTGCAAACATATGCACATGGTGTGCAGAAAGCACATGCAGAAAAACGAACACAGAAAACTGACAACAGAAAACAAGTGTTTTAGAGTTGCAAATCAGTAATGGGGCAGCCATTTTGGAAAGCAAGTCTGTACTGTGGGCCCTTCCAAATTTTGTCTGTTGCATTGCAGAATAATTCTGCATGCCAACTCACTGCCCATACAATTCTATGGGCCTGCTCATAGTACTCTGATGTAACGGATCACTTTATTTTAACTCACTGCATGCAGACTTTGCATTAAAGTCTATGGCCAGTCTCCATTGCAGTTCACATACATTATAACGCATGCGTTATGCAACAGGCACAGTGTAAATTCAGCCTAAATGAAGCAGTGCTGGAAATCACATTAGTAATTAAGCGCAAATCCACAATGTTGCAAAACTCTACTAATAGGATCGCCTTTCAAAGCGCTTCCACATCATTCCACTATTTACTGCATACCAAGTTTATGCCAATGTCTGTGCACTCCACACTCAATTCCATCAACTTTAATAATCAGTTATGATGATATGCAGCACCTATTATTTTCATGACCTCAGTGCTGGGTGATTGGTAGGATTGAGAGGTTTCCAGTTGAAGTAAAATTTGCCGTTGAGCCAGGGTCAGAAACGTAATTAAAATCTTATCCTCCTCAATGACTGCTGATGGACAAGATCAAAACGAGAGATTTTACACCTGATCTTTATCAGTTATTATAGCTTGTGGAATTTGTAATAGAGCACATAGGCATCACTGTAAAAGTTGCAATGCTGCAGATAAGTATTTCAACATCTTAAAAATGGAACTCCAGTGAAAATAATGTACCATATTTTTCGGACCATAAGACGCAAATGCAGGGGGAAAAAGTCAGTGCGTCTTATGGTCCAAATGTGCAGTGCTAGGTGTCCCAAAGCAGGCACCGCTGCAGCCCAGACTCACATCCATGCAAAAAAAAAAGGAAAGCTGGTATTAGAGCCCAAATGCATGTCACTCAGCATGCCAGGAGAACGAGTGTATCAGCTGTGATGTATCGGGAGAACAAGCATGGCATCTGTGATGTGTTGGGAGAACGAGCGTGACAGCAGTGATGTGTCAGAAGAACGAGTGTGGCAGCGGCGATGTGTCCGGAGAATAAATGTGGCACCGGTGATGTGTTGGACGAACAAGCGTAGCAGCGGCGATGTGTCAGGAGAATAAGCGTGGCAGCGGTGATGTGTCGAGAGAACGAGCGTGGCAGTGGTGATGTGTCGGGAGAATGAGCGTGACAGCGGTGATGTGTCGGGAGAATGAGTGTGGCAGCGGTGATGTGTCGGGAGAACAAGCTTAGCACCGGCGATGTGTCGGGAGAACGAGCGTGACAGCGGTGATGTGTCAGGAGAACGAACGTGGCAGCGGTGATGTGTCAGGAGAACGAGCGTGGCAGCACTGATGTGTAAGGAGAACAAGCGTGGTAGCGGTGATGCGCTGGGTGAGCGGACAACTTACCAGCGCACAGCCACAGGTGGCATGTGGAGCAGAGCCCCGTGGAGGTGAGGGGGAGAAGGCAGCCAGGGCCAGCACCCGCACAGTGAGGGCAGCTTCAGAGGATGGCTGCATGGAGACCCAGAGTGTCATGAGGTGCGTCCAAAGGAGGAAGTGCGCGGTAGTGGAATGAGTCCCATTGGACACGTGCGAGAGTGTGATACGCATAGAAGTGGCAGACATCTGAGTAATTAACCCCCTGTCTCCCATGCACACACCTAAGGCAATTAAGCCTCATCAGAATCATGAATTTGAGTAGCTAACTACTCGTAACTACTCATGAGCACATCCCTTAATAGCTAGCAATAGCAAAGTATAATATCACACAGCAGGGCAGGGGTTTCTTTCCCAATTTGATGTTATAGTATGCTTTTTTTTTATAAAACAAATGGATTCCATTAAACTGTTATTACATCTCTGGAAGATAAACTGTGTTTTTATTCATTCAGCTGTTTAAGACCGAAGGTTTCATCTGAAGGTTTCGTTGCATTAGGGATGATTCACTAAACCTATGTTAGTTGATGGAAAGCTAACAGGGCACTTTAAAGGGAACCTAAAGTGAGGCTTTCATATTTATTTCCTTTTAAGCAATACCAGTTGCCTGGCAGTCCTGCTGATGTATTTGGCTGCAGTACTGTCTGAATCACACAACCATGCAGCTAATTCTGTCAGACTTAAGTTGGAGCACCTGATCTGCATGCTTGCTTAGGGTCTGTGGCTAAAAGTATTAAAGGCAGAAGATCAACAGGAAAGCCTGGCAATATGCATTATTTAAAAGGAAATAAATATGGCAGCCTCTATATCCCTCACGCTTCAGGTTCCCTTTAACCTCCTTGCCAATTATCCCGAGCTCAGCTCGGGGTAACCTGCGTAGGAGGATTTCTCAGGCCCCGCTGGGCCGATTTTCACAATTTTTTTTTCCTGCACGCAGCTAGCACTTTGCTAGCTGCGTGCATTTTCCGATCGCTGCCGCTCGCTGCCGATTCGCCGCTACCCGCCGTGCCGCCCCCTCCCTCCAGACCCCTTGCGCAGCCTGGCCAATCAGTGCCAGGCAGCGCTGAGGGGTGGATCGGGATTCCCTCTAACGTCCTGACGTCTATGACGTCGGTGACGTCATCCCGCCCGGTCGCCATGGCAGTTCTGAACGGGATTTCCTGCTTACTCTGAACGCCGAAGGCGATCAGAGTGGATAGGGGGATGCCGCTTGTCAGCGGCTATCATGTAGCGAGCCCTGGGCTCGCTACATGATTTAAAAAAAAAAATGTTTAAAAGTGCTGCGCGGCCCCCTTGCCGCCAGAATTGTAACGGCAAGGGGGTTAAAGGAACACCAGTACAGCTGCATATTCATGCAGTTATCTTTAAGCCATTAAATGGCAACTGTGCAATGTATGAAATCCTGTAGATACAGATCATGAGCTTCAGTTAGGCCCCTTTTACACTTGCCTTGCTGGTTTTATTTGTTTCATTTCAGAGTAATGCAACGACAATGCAAGGCAATGAAGCCTGCCACCCGTACCGCTGCAAAGTCAACAGCACGTAATAGTCATACTTCCGTGGCAACGCAGTGGTGGCGGAAGTCATGTAAGTCAATGGGCGATGCAGGATTTCAAATTTGTTGGCGGCGGTGCAGCGCACATGCATGGAATGATAGAATACCAGGAAATACCAGAAAACGGGAATCCCAGTTGTGACATCACCCTTCAATTCTTGTTCCCTTTGCTGCAGTTTACCATTCAGCCTCAGACCCTGAGGGAATCCTGAAGACATTCAGCATTGCAGGCAGAGTAACCTTTCGGTTTGGTTAATGAGTCCACACACAATACAATTTTGATTGTACGTACAATTGGTACAATCTGCAATCTCCTATAGAGATTGCGTTGCTGCCACCAATTTGCATTAGTGTGCAAATACGCAAATCTAACTAGCTAGTCCTGTAAGGAAAGAGCATTATTCCAACAACCTTTCTAGAGATAGCAAAATATATCAATATCAATAAAAACCGTTATGGTAACATTCTCTTAGGAAACGCGGAACTCTTTGCAAAGCTATTCAGAGCAAGCACTTGACAAACGATTTTTAATCGTTTATTTTATAGGAAAATAATGCATAATGTGAATATCAAAAATGAACAGATTGATATAGTAAAATAATAGGGATTAACAGTAAAAGTCCAAAACAGAAGTTAGAAAGTTCTGTGGGTAATAGTCCCATGGTAAATATCCAAATCCTTAATGGTATATGGATTGGCAAAGGAAGGATACTCTGACAGCCTCTGTCCAGCAATTTAACCCTCTCTCTGCTGGAGAGTGGAGATGGTAACCAGAGATGATTCCCACACCCCTAGCAATCCAACTTCAGGATGAATCCGGCCCCTTGCCTTAGGGAGAGAGTTTGGCATTTTCTCCAATTATGCTATAACTCTGTGGATATCCGACATATGATATAAAAAACAACATTTTAGACTCGTCGTCATCGTCGTTGATGTCATCATGCAAATCGTTGATATGAGAATTTTTGTAAATGCTGCAATGTCAATGAAAGGGTTGTTGAGAATGGTCTTCAAAACTTCAGTGAGAAGGAGAGCATCGCAGAATGTGCAATGTGCAAATGAATGCAGCAATGTATTTCACCATACTATATTGTATATAAATATTTACTTTAATGTATGTAAGCAATATGCATTATAATATATATATATATATATATATATATATATATATATATATATATATATATATATGCAGTATTTCATAACAGGATATTTTATGTTTCTGCATTGTGCCATCACACAACAATATATATATTAGTCAATATGCTTGATAGACATTTTGGCACAAATCTTCTGTAATTTTACATACATGTTTACATGCCCATTGTTTTAGACACCACAATGGATATGGACTTTACCAGAGGAGTTTCAATGTCTTGTAATGTGGTGCTAAGTAATTATTTCATGGTTACAGATACTTCATACTTGTTTTGCCTGATGAAGCAGGACCATCACCTGAAATGCATTGCAACTTGTTTATCATTTTCAGTAAAGCTTTTTTTTTTTTTTTTTTTTATTAATCCACTTCTACTATTGGGAGGTAATTCCACCCTTATGTCCCTTTTAAAAGTTTTTCTATTTTATATACACTTGGCATCTGTGTTTACCTCTTGATTTGAGCATTGTGCAACCTTGGTGGAAAGTTGTTACCCTTTTCGACTACAGAGAGCGACTTCGGTTCGGATTGATTCTCCCCACTTGCTCCTACAGTGGTCGCCGAATTGGTGACCCACGCTTTTGAGTATATTATTATTATTAATTTATAAAGGTTCAACATACAGTATGCAGTGGTGCTGCGCAGAGGATATGCCCATTTCAGCACTTTGCCAGAAAACTCAGTTGTTGGTTTACTGCACTGTATTTGGCTCTCGGATCCATTTTCTATTTTCATCTTACCAGGCTTTTATTCCCATCAGCAAGTATACTCAGTCTTAAAAGGACCCTCTTTAGAAATATCATAGACAGTATGCTGCAGTTCTTTACTTTTGGATTTTTCATTAGTGCTTAAAGTGATCCTTAAGTCAATAAAAAAAAATGAGATCTACTCACCTGGGGCTTCCCTCAACCCCCCTGCAGCCGATCGGTGCCCTCGCAGCCCCGCTCCGATGCTTCTGCACCCGCCGGCGAACACTTTCGGTTTGGCCGTCACTGGCCGACAGGCATGGGAGCGCGAGTGATTCTTTGCGATCCCATGCCATAATATCGCCCCCTATGCTGTTATTGCGGCCTCCTGCTGTCAAATATATATATATTTGACAGCAATTAAGTTATCACTGTCCTACAACAACACCACTTGCTGACCTCTTAAATTATCTATTTCTTGAATATTACACTATCGCAATTAGGGATGGGACGAATCCACAATTTCTTCGAATCCGGATCCGAATCTAAAAAGGTTCTCGAATATCTCGAACCTTTCGAATCCCGAATCTAACGAATCCTGCACATAAGAATTGTGCGATCCATGGTATAGTTGCCCGCAGTATAGGTACCCAGGCATAGGTAGCGAGGTAAAGGTGCCTTCAGTATAGCTAGCTAGGTATGGGTGCCTTCAATATGGGTAGCTTTCAGTACAGGTAGCAAGGTATAGGGGCCTTCAGTATAGGTAGCAAGGTATAGGGGCCCTAAGTATAGGTAGCAGGGTATATGGGCCTTCAGTATAGGTAGCAGGGTATATGGGCCTTCAGTATAGGTAGCAGGGTATATGGGCCTTCAGTAAAGGTAGCAGGGTATATGGGTCTTCAGTAAAGGTAGCAGGGTATATGGGCCTTCAGTATTGGTAGTTAACTAGGTATAGGGGCCTTCAGTATAGGTAGGTAGGTAAAGGGACCTTCAGTATAGGTATATAGGGTATGGGGCCTTAAGTATAGGTAGGTATGTAGGTAGGTATAGGGGCCTTTAGGTAGGTAGGTATAGGGGCCTTTAGGTAGGTAGGTATAGAGGCCTTTAGGTAGGTAGGTAAAGGGACCTTCAGTATAGGTAGCAGGGTATAGGGCCTTAAGTATAGGTAGGTATGTAGGTAGGTATAGGGGCCTTTAGGTAGGTAGGTAAAGGGACCTTCAGTATAGGTAGCAGGGTATAGGGCCTTAAGTATAGGTAGGTATGTAGGTAGGTATAGGGGCCTTTAGGTAGGTATGTAGGTAGGTAGGTATAGGGGCCTTTAGGTAGGTGGGTAGGTAGGTGTAGGGGCCTGTAGGTAGGTAGGTATAGGGGCCTTTAGGTAGGTAGGTAGGTATAGGGGCCTTTAGGTAGGTAGGTGTAGGGGCCTTTAGGTAGGTGGGTAGGTAGGTGTAGGGGCCTGTAGGTAGGGAGGTATAGGGGCCTTTAGGTAGGTAGGTAGGTATAGGGGCCTTTAGGTAGGTAGGTGTAGGGGCCTTTAGGTAGGTGAGTAGGTAGGTGTAGGGGCCTTTAGGTAGGTAGGTAGGTATAGGGGCCTTTAGGTAGGTAGGTAGGTATAGGGACCTTTAGGTAGGTAGGTAGGTAGGGGGGCCTGTAGGTAGGTAGATGGGTGGGTAGGTATAGGGGCCTTTAGGTAGGTGGGTAGGTAGGTAGGTATAGGGGCCTGTAGGTAGGTATAGGGGCCTTTAGGTAGGTAGGTATAGGGGCCTGTAGGTGGGTAGGTAGGTATAGGGGCCTGTAGGTAGGTAGATGGGTAGGTAGGTATACGGGACTTTAGGTAGGTAGGTATAGGGGCCTTTAGGTAGGTAGGTAGGTATAGGGGCCTGTAGGTAGGTAGGTAGGTAGGTATAGGGGCCTGTAGGTGGGTAGGTAGGTATAGGGGCCTGTAGGTAGGTAGATGGGTAGGTAGGTATACGGGCCTTTAGGTAGGTAGGTATAGGGGCCTGTAGGTAGGTATACGGGCCTTCCCCATGCCCCCTCCGCTCACCGCCAACCCCCCTCCCCGTGCCTCCTCCGCTCACCGCCAACCCCCCCGCGGCCCCCTCCGTCCCCGTGCCTCCTCCGCTCACCCCTGCATGAGTATCTACTCACCTTTCCGTGGAGCGCAGAGCGGCAGACCTCTTCGATACTTCCCTGTTCCCTCTAGTGGACGGACCGGCTCTTACTGATGACATCATTGTAAGAGCCGGTCACTAGGGGGAACCAGGAAGTCGGCGAGAGGTCTGCCGCGCTGCGCTCCGCTCAGGTGAGTTGACGCTGGCGAACGGAGGAGGCGCGGGGGGTCGGAGGAGGTCGGGGGAGGACGAGTGCGAGCGGAGCGGGGCGGGGGAGCGGCGTATGCGGCGATGCAGCGTCGGGATTTGGCGGATTCGAAAAGTGAAAAATGGCGTCGGGATTCGAATCCACGAATCTCGAATATTTCTCAATATTCGAGGGATTCGTGGATTCGCCAAATTCGTCGTCCCACCCCTAATCGCAATCATTACAGGTACATGGGAAAATTTAGGAAGGAAGTGAGAAAAATTCACACCAACAGGAATACAACTGGCAGTAACAATTACATTTTATAGAGGCTCCTATTCTTACATTACCAATTCAATATGACAAAATAAAAACTATTGGTTGAAACTAAGCTTAGCTTCCTTTCCGACAAAGATGCAGGCTGCCATTACTGATCCTCTTATGTCACTGACCTGAAGCAAGTGCAGCCATTGGAGTTAGAACATCTATTCTATATACCCTTTCTGGGTCAGTAATTCAGAATCCATTATAGGCAGAAGCTCAGTCTGACAGCCAGGCAAGGAATAATTCTGACAAGAGGCAGCCTCTCTAAATCTTTCAGAGGCCTATTTATAAAGCACCATAGATCGCCACTGTATGGCTCCCCCAGCATCACTGCTCATCCCAACACATCACAAAACAAAACCTGAGCCTTTTTATAAATGACCAATTTTTCTATTTTTCTGCATTATTTAACACTCTTTACTGGCTCCCTGTTGGTTTAAAGGGGTCACATGGTGTTAAAAATGCCTGGTGACAATGACATGCCTCTGTGTCGTTCTGGACCGACCCCAGTCCCCCCATGCTCTGCTGTCCCCCTCCCCACCCCTGAAAATACCACCAGGATAGTGACAAGCAGATTGTCGCTAGCCTGCAAGCAATCTAGGAAACGCTTCCTGAGTCGCGGCTTAGCTTCCGATTGGAGGAAGCTAGCAGAGGCGGGAAACGGTGGGGGGAGCCACGCTGTGCAGGACAAGCTGATTGACAAGAGCAGGTAAATAGCAGGCTAGCGACAATCTGCTTGTCGCTAGCCTGGCGGTATTTGGAAGGGGGGGGGGGGAATCAGAGCACAGGGGGGACTGGGGCCAGTCCAGAATGACACAGAGGCATGTTATTGTACATAGGACATGCCTCTATTTTTTATTAAGATTTCATATATCGGCCTCAGGTTCTCTTTAAGGTCCTCAGTGGCTTCATGCATGTAAGCTTCTCTGTGGCTCCATACATGTTAGGTCCTTTGTGGCTCCATACATGTAAGCTCCTCTGTGGCTCCATACATGTTAGGTTCTCTGTGGCTCCATACATGTAAGCTCCTCTGTGGCTCCATACATGTTAGGTCCTCTGTGGCTCCATACATGTTAGGTCCTCTGTGGCTCCATACATGTAAGCTCCTCTGTGGCTGTATACATGTAGGCTCCTCTATGGTTCCATAAGTGCAACCTCCTGTGTGGCTCAGTACATGCAAGCTCCTCTGTGGCTCCCTACATGTAATCCCCTCTGTGGCTTCATGTATGCAAGCTCCTCTGTGGTCTCATGCATGTAAGCTCCTCTGTGGTCCTATACATGTAAGGTCCTCTGTGGGTCCACAGACTTGATTAGCACTCACCACATTTTAGGTGGTGATGTAATTTTGCCAAGCAATATGATGTGGTCCTATAGATGTGTCTCATCACATTAATTTGGTAAACAGCCTTTTTTTCATTAAAAAAAGGCAAACTTACAATTTACATTTTGAACACACATTTAAAAACAGTCCCCTAGGTACATATTTTCATTTAAAGTAAACAATGTACACTAACATTTTAAATAAAGTTAGAACAGCATGAAAAGCTGCTTTTGTTGATCACTGAAACACACAGTAAAAATAGTATAGACGTTGCATTCACTCAGTCTGAAGTATCAGGACTATTGAGAGCAAGGTGGGCTGCTAACAAAAATCACATATTGAGTTCATTGAAAAGGCTCTCTCAGAAAATATGGTTCTGAGATCAAAAGTTATTCTCTTGTCATTGTAGTTCTACAATCATCTACAGGAGAAAAACATTGCTTCTTGTTCCATACCCACCCAATTACTGCTTTCAGAGAAGCCATGTGAACAGAGGCTAGAGAACAGCCTTTACAAAAGGACATTATTTGAGGTTGAAGACGTGACTCCTATTTAAAACATAATCCTGATTACCCTCTTAGTCAATTATTTTGTAACATCCAGTGGTAGAATAGAGCAGGAGATAGCTCAATCTTCACAGCTGCTTGTTTGACACAAAGGAGGGAGAGTTAAAAATCCTCCAAGCTGCTTATAGTGTTTCACTTCATGTGGTGAAGTACCCTCTCTGCAAACAATTTTCTGCCTATAATCACCAATGTACTCCCAACTCAAGCATCCAGCAGCAAATGCTAACAAACTTCCACACAGCAAATTAACATGGCATGTTCCTAAATGTTCTACTGAAGTAAGGGGAACGTCAGATTGCCCAGGGAAAAAATCATAGAGCTTTAGTAAACTTTTTGGAGAGTCCTACAGAACCAACAATGAGGTTCAAAACACTTTCCTTATTCTCACAAGGCTGAGAAGAATATGCACCACTGTCATCAACATCCTCACATTCAAAACTCAGAATTCCACAAAGAAGTAACAATGCAGTAAGTCTGCATCTGCTCTAGTCTCATCGATCTGTCTGGATCAGCTGCTCAGTAAAATAAGAATCTTAAAATTTACCCGAGGCGACATGAGGAATGATGAAATAAATGTGTATATACACTCAGGGTCGGACTGGGACACTAAGGGCCCACCAAGGAAGTTTCAGCCTGGGGCCCAACCCCTCTCCTCCTCCTCCCATCCCCTCTCCTCCTCCCCCCCATCCCCTCTCCACCCCCCCCCCCCATTTTGGGCTCACATACACATGTACTCCGCCACAGCAAAAATAAATGAGTGTCATTACGCACTGGAACATAGGCGTGGTCATGATGAGTCATGGGCAGACTTTAAAAAAAAAAAAAAAAAGTGATGTTATTCACAGAGATTAGGTCCGACCAGATACATTTTAGATAAAATAATCAAGTAGTTACATGCCTCAAGATAATTCTTCAAGTAGTCAAATGGCAGCAGATTTTCCAACAAAATGCAATCAGATTGGCGGCAGATTTCCCCACAAAATGCAATCAAATTGGCGGCAGATATCCCCTCAAAATGCAATCAGATTGGCGGCAGATTTCCCCACAAAATGCAATCAAATTGGCGGCAGATATCCCCTCAAAATGCAATTAGATTGGCGGCAGATACCACCACAAAATGCAATCAGATAGACAGCAGATACCCCCACAAATTGCAATCAGATTGGCAGCAGATACCCCACAAAATGCAATCAGATTGGCAGCAGATATCCCCATTAAATGCAATCAGATTGGCAGCAGATACCCCCACAAAATGCAATCAGATTGGCAGCAGATATCACCACAAAATGCAAATAGATTGGCAGCAGGTATCCCCACAAAATGCATTTAGATTGGCGGCAGATATCCCCACAAAATGCAATCAGATTGGCAGCAGGTATCCCCACAAAATGCAATTAGATTGGCAGCAGATATCCCCACAAAATGCAATCAGATTGGCATCAGATATTACCACAAAATACAATCAGATTGGCGGCAGATATCCCCACAAAATGCAATTAGATTGGCAGCAGATATCCCCAAAAAGGCAATCAGATTGGCGTCAAATATCCCCACAAAATACAAACAGATTGGCGGCAGATATCCCCACAAAATGCAATCAGATTGGCGGCAGATTTCCCAACAAAATACAATCAGATTGGCAGCAGATATCCCCACAAAATGCAATTAGATTGGCAGCAGATATCCCCACAAAATGCAATCAGATTGGCGGCAGATATCCCCACAAAATGCAATTATATTGACGGCAGATATCCCCACAAAATGCAATTAGATTGGCAGCAGATATCCCCACAAAATGGAATCAGATTGGCGGCAGATATCCCCACGAAATGCAATCAGATTGGTGGAAGATTTCCCCACAAAATACAATTAAATTGGCGGCAGATATCCCCACAAATGCAATTAGATTGGCGGCAGATAGCCCCACAAAATGTAATTAGATTAGCAGCAGATACCCCCACAAAATGCAATCAGATTGGTGGCAGATATCCCCACAAAATGCAATCAGATTGGTGTCAGATATCCCCACAAAATGCAATTATATTGACGGCAGATATCCCCACAAAATGCAATTAGATTGGCAGCAGATATCACCACAAAATGCAATTAGATTGGCTGCAGATATCCCCATAAAATGCAATCAGATTGGCAGCAGATATCCCCACAAAATGTAATCAGATTGGCGGCAGATATCCCTACAAAATGCAATCAGATTGGCGGCAGATTTCCCAACAAAATACAATCAGATTGGCGGCAGATATCCCCACAAAATGTAATCAGATTGGCGGCAGATATCCCCACAAAATGCAATCAGATTGGTGGCAGATATCCCCACAAAATGTAATCAGATTGGCGGCAGATATCCCCACAAAATGCAATCAGATTGGCGGCAGATATCCCCACAAAATGTAATCAGATTGGCGGCAGATATCCCCACAAAATGCATTCGGATTGGGGGCAGATTTCCCAACAAAATACAATCAGATTGGCGGCAGATATCCCCACAAAATGCAATCAGATTGGCGGCAGATATCCCCACAAAATGCAATCAGATTGGCGGCAGATATCCCCACAAAATGTAATCAGATTGGCGGCAGATATCACCACAAAATGCATTCGGATTGGCGGCAGATTTCCCAACAAAATACAATCAGATTGGCGGCAGATATCCCCACAAAATGTAATCAGGTTGGCGGCAAATATCCCCACAAAATGCATTCAGATTGGCGGCAGATATCCCCACAAAATGCATTCAGTTTGGCGGCAGATATCCCAACAAAATACAATCAGATTGGCGGCTGATATCCCCACAAAATGCAATTAGATTGGCAGCAGATATCCCCACAAAATGCAATTAGATTAGCAGCAGATACCCCCACAAAATGCAATCAGATTGGCGGCAGATATCCCCACAAAATGCAATTAGATTGGCACCAGATATCCCCACAAAATGGAATCAGATTGGCGGCAGGTATCCCCACAAAATGCAATCAGATTGGCGGCAGATTTCCCCACAAAATGCAATTAGATTGGCGGCAGATATCCCCACAAATTGCAATTAGATTGGCGGCAGAAATCCCCACAAAATGCAATCAGTTTGGTGGCAGATATCCCCAGAAAATGCAATCAGATTGGCGGCAGATATCTCCACAAAGGCAGGTCCCCAGTTAGTGGGGGGACCCCCATGCTGGAAGGGGGGGGCAGTGTGCACAGAGCGGCGAGGAGGGGGGGAAGCCTCCCCTCTTCCTCACCTAGGGGCCCCCCTTCCATGCTCCCCCCCCCCCCTCCAGAATATCAGCCAGCAGCGGCAGCGAGCGGGAAACACTTACTGGGATCAAATAGCTCTGTGTGCCGCTGCTGGTCTGGTCTCCTGCACTGCACTGTCCAATCACGCTCTCACAGGAAGTACTGCGAGAGCGTGATTGGACAGTGTCAGTGCAGGAGACCAGACCAGCGGCACACAGAGCTATTGCTCTGACTTGGTAAGCTATTCCCGCTGCTGCCGCTGGCTGGCTGCAATTCTGGAGGGGGGGGGAGCGCAGAAGGGGGAGCCCTAGGTGAGGGAGGGGGGAGGCTTCCCCCTTCCCTGCCGCTCTGTGCACAATTTCCCCCCTTCCTGTGCTGTGTCCCCTCCTTCTCAGCTCTGGGGCCCCCAGGAGGTGGGGCGGCCGGGGCCTACCGATGGAAAAATCGGCAGTTTGGTGGCTCAGTCCAAGCCTGTATACAGTGCAAAACATATTAATAATTATGCTTTTTCTCTTGTTTTATTTTGCTGCCTAAAATAATTAATTTTCATGCATGCAATTTACAGCTTATGTCTTACAAAGTTACATAGTCATTTGGGTTAAAAAAAGACATACTGTACGTCTATCAAGTTCAACCAGGAAATAAAGTACAACACCAGTCTGCACCCGCACATATCCCTGTTGATCCAGAGGAAGGCGAAAAACCCTTACAAGGCATGGTCGGATTAGCCCCAAAAGGGAAAAAAATCCTTCCCAATTCCAGATGGCAATGAGATGAAATCCCTGGATCAACACCACTGGGCATTACCTAGTAATTATAGCCATGGATGTCTTCCAACACAAGGAAAGCATCTAAGCCCCCTTTAAACGCAGACATAGAATTTGCTATAACTACTTTCTGTGTCCATTTATTTCACATTTTGATCACTCTTACTGTAAATAACCCTTTCCTAAATAAATTATAGCCATGGAAGTCTTTCAACGCAAGGAATGCATCTAAGCCCCCTTTAAACGCAGATATTGAATTTTCTATAAATACTTTCTGTGGCAATGCATTCCACATTTTGATCATTCTTACTGTAAATAACCCTTTCCTAAATAAATGGCTAAAATGTTTTTCCTCCATGTGCAGATCATGTTCCCTAGTCCTTTGTAAAAGCCTAGGGACAAAAAGCTCATCCGCCAAGCTTTTATATTGCCCTCTGACGTGTTTATACATTTTACTTGGATCCCCTCTAAGGCGTCTTTTCTCCAGATTAAATAAACCCTGTTTATCTAACCTTTCTTGGTAAGTAAGACCTTCCATCCCACGTATCAATTTTGTTGCTCGTCTCTGCACCTGCACTTAAAACTGCAATATCTTTCCTGTAAACATCGGCAATATTATGCTAGCCTCTTGTGTTTTTATTTTCCTTTTAATGCATCACAATATTTTATTTGCTTTAGCTGCAGTGGCTTGGCATTGAATACAATTATTTAACTTGTTGATGAGTACTCCTATGTCCTTCTCCAAGTTTGATGTCCCCATCTGTATTCTGTTTATTTTGTATGGTGCTAGACTATTAATACGACCAAAATGCATGACACTACATTTTTCAACATTGAATTTCATCTGCCATTTATGTGCCCATATAGAAATCTTACCCATATCCTATTGCAAAAGGTCACTATCTTCCTGAGACTTGATGAGTCTTGTTGGTATCTTGTCGGCAATATAGTAAACCTCAGTGATAATAAGCAAATTACAGCTAAAAAGTTTTCTTGGCAGAATACAACTTCTGAGGACAGGAGAGAGACAGAAAAAGGTTAATAGTTCATGTATTTTAACCGTGGGACACTTAATAGGCTGCCGCTGAGCAGAGACAACACAACAATTAATCTATCTTGAAAATGTTTAAATATAGAATAAAAACGTGGAATATCTAAAAAAAAAAAGCTCCTTTTTAGTAGTAGAAAGATAAATACAATTCTTTAAGAGCCCTTGTGGGAGCTGTCCTTGCCGGCAGTAGTGAAAGCACTGGCACCACCTTCATGATGTCACCTGATAAGAAGGCAGAGACTAATCTCTCTACTCTACTGGCCAGTGCTAGTACTGATCCTCCAGGGTTTTTTTTGTTGTTGTTGTTGTTGTTGTTGTTGTTTTTTACTAAACAGCTAGCAGAATTATGCCAATAGGTCTAAAGTGAGTGCAGCTTTCCTGCTTATCTGTTCTTATCTTTAGAACTCAGGTATACTTTAAGTAAAATTATGTAGAAATATTAGACCATGGTTAAGTCATACACAACTTAATATTACTGTTATCTTTACCCCACCATTGATGCTTGTAAGGAAATACTCAGCTAAGCAATATGAAAAGAATGGTGAAAGGAGCCTTCCCATTGCAGCAAAATACAATAGAAATTAATAAACAATCAATGCAGCCATCCAGTCACTGTACAAATGTACGCCTGTGTGTCTACGCCTTCTAAGCCTCGTACACACATCAGACTGTTCTCGGCCGAGGCCAAATCTAGCAGGTATAGAGATGTCCCATTAGGTCTACCAAGGCCACTTAATGATCCGGTGTCAGGGAGAGACTCACCTCTTCAGCGGCGGCCAGTATGGACGCCGCTCGCAGCGCTGACGTCACCGGATCCCCGAACTTCCGGTCGGCATCAGCTGGCGGCGCCGGCGGCCGTCACAGCCACAGGTCATCATTGCAGGGCCGGGCAACGCGCTCACGCACGGAGCGTCAGGCCCTTTATGCCCTGAGGAGAAGGTTGCCTTGATCCGCCCTGTGGAGGCACGCTCCGCCCCTTGCTGACATCATCCGGGGGGTGGGGGTTCCTGGAGGAACAATCTGCATTTAAGCAGCAGACTGTCAGTACTCCTTGTCCGCTGTAGCGATCACACTCTGTGTTAGCTCTCGGATCCACAGTATACTTATATATTGGTTACGCCAATATATAGGTACTGGAAGAAATATACCATTGTATTTACCTGTGTCTTTGATCTTTTGCCTGTCCTTGACTCTGAGTTTGCCTAATCCTTCTGTACTGCTGCCTATCTGATTTCCCGTTGCCTACCTTGCTGTGCCCTCGTTTACTCTCTTGCCTACCGTCTCTGTACCTCGTATCTCTGATATCTGTTGCCGAACCCCGGCTAGCCTTCTAGTCTCCGACTCCGCCTCCTGATTCTGTACCTCGTATTTCTGATTACCTGTTGCCGATCCTTGCTTGTCGACCATCCCCGCCAGTGGGCCCTTGCCGCTGGACGGTAGTCGGTGTTCTGTGGGCCCTCGCCACAGAACAATACGCTATTATTGTTTGCACCAATCATTACACCCCATTTTGGGTGGACAGAGGTTAGCGTATATATCGGATTATCGGTGAGACTGCAGATCACTTATAATCAGGTATATCTGTATTTCTGGCGATACTGCAGATCTCCAGAGATCAGTCACTCTCTGTCCTCTCTAGTTGTTACGGAACGTGACAGTACAGCGGACCACTTAATATGGAAGCCCTGGTCCAGCAGGTCAATACTCTGACTACAGTCGTTGCTCAATTGGACCAGACCATTAAAAACCAGCAGGTCCAGATCAACCGACTAACAGAGATTGTGCAAAACTTGCAGGCACCAGGTGTTCCCGCTCCCATAGCACCTGTCGAACCTAAGATGCCGTTACCGATACCATTTTCAGGGGAACGTTCCGATTTCCGAAATTTTCGGGATCGCTGTCAGTCTTATTTTTTGATGCGTCCTATCTCATCTGGTTCAGAATTACAAAGGGTCACGCTTATAAAGACCCTCTTACAGGGCAACTCACAGACCTGGGCCTACAGCTTACCCTTAGGTCATGAGGCCCTTACCTCTGTTGAGAACTTTTTTAATGCCATGGCGGTGGTATATGATGATCCAGATATAGCCGCCACAGCTGAAATGAAACTCAAGAGACTCAGACAAGGTCAGAACTCTGTTGAGACTTATGCGGCGGAGTTCCGCAAGTGGTCGTTCTCCACCAGGTGGGAGGCACAGTCTCTTTTAGATAGGTTTCTGACGGGGTTAGCTGACTCTATATCTGAATTAATGTTAAGTCACCCTGAACCCAGAACTCTGGATGAAGCCATAAGCCTTGCTATTAAAATTGATCGAAGGGTACGTTTTCATAAGTCATCTAGACAACGACCCATTATGCGACTTCAAACTCCCATAAGTCTTCCCAGCTCTCCTTCCACTGATGAGCCCATGCAGTTGGGTCATTCTAAACTATCTGAGACAGAAAAGTTAAGAAGAAGAAAGGAGGGTCTATGTCTTTATTGTGGGGAGAAAGGTCATATCGCATCTGTTTGTACCAGGAAGGCGGAAAACTTCTCCGCCTAGGGTTAGTCGGAGGTACTACCCTGGGCGAGAATTCGATACCTCCCAGAGATAAAGTGTTATTACCTATTTCCATTTCCTGGAATAAACAGGTCAGTTTACTGCAGGCTTTTATTGATACAGGCGCTGCAGCCAATTTTATGGACTCTAGTCTAGCTTTAAAGATGGGCATACCAGTCATCCCGTTAGAAAAACATATCATAGTCACGGCCATTGATGATTCGCCATTACAGGATAGTTTGCCGGTCTCCGTCACACCTGAGTTGACATGTAATGTGGGGGTCTTACATTGTGAGAGGTTACGATTTTATCTAATCAGAATGCCTTCTTGTCCTATTATTTTGGGCCTACCATGGCTACGTCTGCATTCCCCACAAATAGATTGGGCCTCCGGGCAATTATTATCCTGGTCACCATACTGTCAGAAGCACTGTATTTCCCAAATACCTCTCCGTGCCACTCAGTTAGTTCTTCAGGGACTCCCTCAGCCATATGTATCTTATGCCGACGTGTTCTGTCCACGATCTGCTGATTCACTGCCACCTCACAGACCGTATGACTGCCCGATTGAACTCAGACCTGGAACCATGCCTCCCAGGGGTCACCTTTACAATCTCACTGGTCCCGAGAAAGTGGCCATGAGGGAATACATCCAGGAGAACTTGGAGAAAGGGTTCATTAAACCCTCTAAGTCACCCGCTGGGGCAGGGTTTTTCTTTGTAAAGAAAAAAGATGGTGGCCTGCGGCCTTGTATTGACTACAGAGCTCTTAACGCCATTACAATTAAAAATCGTTATCCGCTCCCCCTGATCGATGATCTCTTTAATCAGGTCACAGGTGCCCAGATATTTACCAAGTTAGATCTCAGGGGAGCTTACAATTTGGTCAGAATTAGGCAGGGGGACGAGTGGAAGACAGCGTTCAACACTCAGGACGGGCATTACGAATATACGGTCATGCCTTTTGGTCTGTGTAATGCTCCCGCTGTCTTCCAGGAGCTGGTCAATGACATTTTCAGGGACGTTGTGGGGAGGTTCGTGGTCGTCTATCTAGATGACATCCTGGTCTTTTCTCATGATATCAAGGAACATCGGTCACAAGTTCAGTATGTTTTGCGCAAATTACGTGAGAATTCATTATATGCTAAATTAGAAAAATGTTTATTTGAGGTCACAGAGGTTCCATTTTTAGGTTATATAATCTCAAGTTCCGGGTTATCTATGGATAACAGCAAGGTCACGGCGGTTTTGAACTGGCCTCAGCCAGTTGGACTGAAGGCCCTACAACGATTTTTGGGGTTTTCTAATTATTACAGAAAATTCATAAAGGGGTATGCCGCCTTGATAGCCCCTCTTACTGACATGACCAAGAAAGGGGCTAACACCGTCAATTGGTCTTCCGAGGCCATTTCCGCTTTTCAAAACCTTAAGACAGCATTCTGTTCCGCCCCCATTTTGCATCACGTGGATTCTTCCAGACCATTTATTGTGGAAGTAGACGCATCTGAGATTGGGGTTGGGGCAGTCTTGTCACAATACACCGGGTCACAGGGAAGACTCCATCCCTGCGCTTTTTTTTCGAAAAAATTTTCCGAAGCAGAGAAAAATTATGATATTGGCAATAGGGAATTGCTTGCTGTGAAGTTGGCATTTGAAGAGTGGCGACACTGGCTTGAGGGGGCAGAACATGTGATCACAGTTTATACAGATCATAAGAATTTGGAGTATCTGAAGGGGGCCAAGAGATTGAATCCCAGACAAGCACGGTGGTCTTTATTTTTTTCCCGGTTTGACTTCATTATCACATTCAGACCGGGAAGTAAAAATGTCAAAGCAGATGCACTCTCCCGATGTTTTGACATAGAGTCGGTATTGCCCTCTGAACCAGATCCAATTTTATCTGAGAAAGTGGTGTTGGCTTGTGTAGATTCGAGGGAGGATCTTGCCTCTGTTCTTCTTCCTCATCAACCAGACAGTCCGATGGGGAAGCCACCTGATCTGATGTTTGTTCCGTTACAGTTTAGGTTACAGGTGTTGCAGTTGTTCCATTCATCCAGACTGGCAGGTCATCCTGGAATTGACAGAACCAGAGAATTGTTATCCAGGAGTGTCTGGTGGCCCAACTGGAGGAGGGATGTCGAGGAATTTGTTGCCTCTTGTACAGTATGTTCACGGAGCAAACCCTCACATATATCCCCAGTAGGTACCCTCCAACCCCTGCCCATACCCTCTGAACCCTGGACTCACATATCCATGGATTTTGTGGGGGAATTGCCTTCTTCTGATGGTAACACGGTGATTTGGGTCATTATTGACCGATTTTCTAAAATGGCTCATTTTGTGCCATTGAGAAAATTTCCCTCCGCCAAGGAACTGGCTGAGCTATTCGTAGTCCATGTCCTTCGCCTTCATGGGGTCCCGGAGAATATAGTGTCTGACAGGGGGGTGCAGTTTATCTCGGAATTTTGGAAAGAATTTTGCAGAGTACTAGGAATTACACTTTCATTTTCATCTGGTTATCACCCTCAGACCAATGGTCAGACAGAGAGGGTGAACCAGTCACTGGAACAGTATCTCCGGTGTTATGTGGCAGATAACCAAACAGAATGGGTACAATACTTACCATACGCCGAATTTGCCCATAACAATCTCCGGAACTCTTCCTCAGGGTTTTCACCCTTTCAGATTGTTAATGGGAGATCTCCCAGGTTTTCCCCCTTTCCTGTTAGTTCTTCTCCTTTTCCTGCCCTAGAAAACTGGCAGGAGACACTAAAATCCCGATGGAAGGAAGTAAATGCCAATTTAAAGAAATCGGTTTCACTCCAGAAAGTACAGGCTGACCGAAAGCGGTCACCTGAGTGGGAGTTCTCTCCCGGGGATCTTGTATGGATTTCCACTCGGCATATCGCCTTACGGCAACCTTCAGCTAAGCTTGGGCCTAAATTTGTGGGTCCATACCCAGTAGCTAAAAGAATCAATAAAGTTTCTTATCAGATAACGTTGCCTCAATCTATGCGTGGGGTGAGAACATTTCATGTGTCATTACTAAAACCTGCGGTGCATGTGGACCCTGGTCCTCCTCCTGTGTTAGTGGATGGTGAGCCTGAGTATGAGGTCGAGAGAATACTGGATTCTCGATTTCTTAGGAGGTCTCTCCAGTATCTGGTTCATTGGAGGGGATACGGTCCTGAGGAGAGATCATGGGTACCAGCTCATCATTGCCATGCACAAGAACTCATACAGGAGTTTCATGACTCCCATCCTGATAAACCTTCCTTAGCGCGTTCGGAGACCACGCCTCAGGGGAGGGGTAATGTCAGGGAGAGACTCACCTCTTCAGCGGCGGCCAGTATGGACGCCGCTCGCAGCGCTGACGTCACCGGATCCCCGAACTTCCGGTCGGCATCAGCTGGCGGCGCCGGCGGCCGTCACAGCCACAGGTCATCATTGCAGGGCCGGGCAACGCGCTCACGCACGGAGCGTCAGGCCCTTTATGCCCTGAGGAGAAGGTTGCCTTGATCCGCCCTGTGGAGGCACGCTCCGCCCCTTGCTGACATCATCCGGGGGGTGGGGGTTCCTGGAGGAACAATCTGCATTTAAGCAGCAGACTGTCAGTACTCCTTGTCCGCTGTAGCGATCACACTCTGTGTTAGCTCTCGGATCCACAGTATACTTATATATTGGTTACGCCAATATATAGGTACTGGAAGAAATATACCATTGTATTTACCTGTGTCTTTGATCTTTTGCCTGTCCTTGACTCTGAGTTTGCCTAATCCTTCTGTACTGCTGCCTATCTGATTTCCCGTTGCCTACCTTGCTGTGCCCTCGTTTACTCTCTTGCCTACCGTCTCTGTACCTCGTATCTCTGATATCTGTTGCCGAACCCCGGCTAGCCTTCTAGTCTCCGACTCCGCCTCCTGATTCTGTACCTCGTATTTCTGATTACCTGTTGCCGATCCTTGCTTGTCGACCATCCCCGCCAGTGGGCCCTTGCCGCTGGACGGTAGTCGGTGTTCTGTGGGCCCTCGCCACAGAACAATACGCTATTATTGTTTGCACCAATCATTACACCCCATTTTGGGTGGACAGAGGTTAGCGTATATATCGGATTATCGGTGAGACTGCAGATCACTTATAATCAGGTATATCTGTATTTCTGGCGATACTGCAGATCTCCAGAGATCAGTCACTCTCTGTCCTCTCTAGTTGTTACGGAACGTGACATCCGGCATGCTGTATCAGCAGTTAAACTTATTGTTCCCCTTACCCTGTGTCAGAAAGCTCCTCCATCATTACTGATGCCATTGTCCCTTATCCCCAACTCATTGACACAGACCGCATTGCTTGGGAATTGTCTAGGGACAGATCTGTACAACATTGGGGCCACACAGCGTCACCCACAGGATTGACCAAGCAACACAATTAAGTGGAAATTGTACGTGAGATGTCTGATGAGGTATAAGGTCACAAGAGAATCAGTAAACATCATCATTTTTCTTGCTTATTTACTTTTTATGTATTACCTACAGTTACTCTTTGTCAGCGAGAACCATTTCTGCTGAATAATATAGTACATACATGTACTGTTTTGTATTGCATTTTATTAGAGAGCAACTAGGGATAAATAAAATACTTTACCATTTTTGTAAAGCATTTATTGTTGTGCAGTTAAAAAATGGAGAAAACAATAAACTTAAAACCTTTGCCAATGGCAGGATTGTGCATTTTTGTAAATTAATACCTTCCATGCCCAGAAGAGTTTACAGTTGTCTGATAAAGTGCCCACTCCTTTGCTGCTAGCAACCAAAGTTTCTGAGCTTGTGACAGGACCTAATCAGACTAAAATCTAATGTCAGATTTGATAGCAGCTGATTTGACACAAAAGGAACAGCTGATCTATTCCATGGATGACAGTTCAGTGCATACCTGAAAACTGCACACCAGGAGTCTTGCCTGTGGCCTAAACCTATTCGGTTGGTGGAGTGGATAGTGTTTCCCACTGATCACCGCGCCCTCAGGCAGTATTGAACTGTTATCCATGGAATAGATCAGCTGTTCGTTTTGCGATGATTTAGCTGCTGTCCTATCTGACAGTAGACCTTTTTTGTGGGGAAATACAGAGGAGCTGTTAGGAATCTTGTCATGCTACCTTCTGCTTGTTGGTGGCAGTAGTGACTCTGGCTACTTGGGACTTCCACTGTCCACCAGCAGGTGGCTTTATAAATAATTTGGTTGCCTGGATTTCCGTTATTCAACAGCAGGCGTCATTCTACTGTCTTTACAGGGACTTGTAGTTCTCTGTCTTGCCTGGGATGGCTCCAAGAGAACTCTCTGAAGAATCACATCACCAGCAGCATCCTGTTACTAATTATGCATGATCTATATAAGGACTGCCTTTCCTCCAGCCAGTTGCCAGAACTTTGTTACCCCGGGCCTGCGTTTTCTGGACACTCTTGAAACCTGTTCCTTGAACTGTATCTGATCCTGAACTTTGTACTTACACTTGTAAAACCTGTTGCTAAACCTATTATATTTATGTTGTATTTTTTGTATATATCTCCTGTATATTTGCCTTGTAAATAGATAGTCAGAGGTTTTGGTTGTATGTGTTTACACTGCATTTCCTGATTTGTAGGTGATTCCTTGATAGCATGCTGTGCATATGGTTGGCATTTAATTTGCATTGCATTTTTGTATGCACGATCTTGCTTTGCAATAAACACTTTTTAGCACCTTATTTCCTGGTCTCAGTGTCTGTATTGCTGCAATCTGTGGTCATCCTCTGTTCCTCTGTCCAGGTTCATAACAGCGGCTGCTGGTAGATGGCCTGATACGTAAGTACCAAGTTATGTTACCTGCCTACCTTGACTCATTATTCAAATAGAGGGAGACAGTGCTAATAAGTTAAATCATAACAAGTAAATTAACTGAAAAATGTGCTATAGTGAAGTAATGTGAGACACTCATGCATCTGGTGACTGCAATTATAAACTAAACACATTTCATAGAATTTTTGGTGTTTTATTTCCAATAGTGAAACTGGAAACTAGTGTTGCCTAATGGGCAAATCTGCACTGACTCTGAAAGCGTGATTTGTGTGAGCAAATCAAAAAGCTCACCACAGATCAATTAGGCAGCAGCCATGTCAATTAATCAGGAGAAAAGTACTGTTTATTGTTAAAGAGAACCCGAGGTGGGTTTGAAGAATGTTATCTGCATACAGAGGCTGGATCTGCCTATACAGCCCAGCCTCTGTTGCTATCCCAAACCCCCCTAAGGTCCCCCTGCACTCTGCAGTCCCTCATAAATCACAGCCACGCTGCTGAGAAACAACTTGTCAGAGCTGGCTGTGTTTATCTCTATAGTGTCAGTCTGCTGCTCTGCCCGCCTCCTGCAGAACTCCGGTCCCCGCCTGCATCCCTTCCCTCCCTGCTGATTGGAGGGAAGGGATGGGGGCAGGGACCGGAGCTATGCAGGAGGCGGGGGAGCAGCCGAGACTGACACTACAGATGTAAACACAGCCTCACAGCACGGCTGTGATTTATGTCTGATTTCAGAGTGCAGGGGGACCTTAGGGGGGTTTGGGATAGCAACAGAGGCTGGGCTGTATAGGCAGATCCAGCCTCTGTATGCAGATAACATTCTTTAAACACACCTCGGGTTCTCTTTAAAGCAGACCTGAACTCAGACCTTCCTCTCTGCTCTGAGGGCTCGTTTTCACTGTTGCGTTGCGGAATCGCCTGGATTCCACCACGGACGAAATCGCATGCAGATACGTTTCCGCATGCTGTTTTCCCCGCGATTTCGCATGAGATTTCGCATGGTTAGGAAGCAGGCGAATTTAACCATGTCACTGCCTGTGTAAAGTTCTATAGCCTTACATGCAAAATCATACGCGAAATCGCGGGGAAAACCGCATGACAAAGCCGCATGCGATTTCCCTATTAAAAGCATTGCGGGCGATTCTTTGTTACAGCCGATATAAATCTGCAGTGTGTCTACTTCCTGCTTTCATGGAAGCAGACATTGGCCTCAATTCACTAAGCATATCTCCTGTCTTTAATAACGTTTTTAGAGTTATCACCATGGTGATCAGGCATGTAGTATTCAGGAAACATTTTACCTCGTGCAAGTTAACTCTTCTGTCTTTAAAGAGAACCCGAGGTGGGAATTACTTTTACTATTGGGGCACAGAGGCTGGTTGTGCGCACTAAGACCAGCCTCTGTTGCCCCATCGTGTGCCTCCATGTCCCCCCTGCTTGCCGCTATACCCCCCGCATTGCTGGCGACACGCAGCGTGTCGCCAGCTCAATGTTTACCTTGCGCTGTCTGTCAGCGCCGCTCCCCCACCTCCTCCGCATCGGCGCCACCCGCCGCGTCACTTCCCTCCTATCAGCGGGAGGGAAGGGACACGGGCGGGTGTGCCGATGCGGAGGAGGCAGGGGAGCAGCGCTGACTGACAGCGCAAGGTAAACATTGAGCTGGCGACACGCTGCGTGTCGCCAGCAATGCGGGGGGTATAGCGGCGAGCAGGGGGGACATGGAGACACACGATGGGGCAACAGAGGCTGGTCTTAGTGCGCACAACCAGCCTCTGTGCCCCAATAGTAAAAGTAATTCCCACCTCGGGTTCTCTTTAAGTTAACTCTTCAATCCTTAAAATAACTCCAGAATTCTAAAGTTAAAGACAGGCTGTTAATTAACTGCATGCAGTGGCGTAGCTAAGGAGCTGTGGGCCCCGATGCAAGTTTTGCAATGGGGCCCCCCCAAGCACTCTATACATAACAATTGATACGGCGCACAAAAACCTGCCAATGGCAACTACAGTGTCAGAGGTGCAAGAAGGGGATGGGGAATAGCTTGTTAATGCATACTATTGTTCAAAGTATCTGTAGAAGTGATTATTATGAGCACAGGACCAATAGAGAGCTAATACTACAGTTGAGGGAGGGCCACTCGGGGCCCCTCTGGCCCAAGGGCCCCGATGCGGTCGCTACCTCTGCACCCCCTATTGCTACGCCCCTGACTGCATGTGAAAATAACTACAGAGGAGGTAACTTAAACTACAGAGGAGGTAACTTAACGAATTAAGAGATAAGATAGCTCTCTCACTGTGTGGAGGTAAAGGTGGCTATACACTGGTCGATTTGCCATCAGATTCGACCAACAGATAGATCCCTCTGTGAACGAATCTGATCAGAGAGGGATCGTATGGCCACCTTTACTGCAAACAGATTCTGAATCGATTTCAGCCTGAAACCGAACACAATCTGTGGAGCTGCCGCTGCTGCCGCCCCCTCCCCCCCCCCCCCTGCATACATTACCTGTTCCGGCCGGCGCGAGTCCCCTGGTCCCCGCTGTCTTCTTCTCCGCTCCAGCTCCAGACCATTCCTGCAGCTACTGAACTTCCTGTCCAGGGGAAGTTTAAATAGTAGAGTGTGCTCTACTGTTTAAACTTCCTGCCAGGACAGGAAGTTCTGTGTAGCTGCAGCTGGTCCAGAACCCAGCGCGGAAAGAAGACAGCGGGGACCAGGGGACAAGCGCCGGCCGGAACAGGTAATGTATACCCGCTGTATTGCGTCGGTCGTCAGGCTTTCGAACGCCGCTATTGACGCACTCCCGACCCGCCGGCGATCGAGAAAAATCTTCTGCACGGACGGATCGAAGGGAATCGACGGGAACGATCAATTTCGGCCGGAAATCGATCGTTTTGTCAGCGGTGTGCATGGCGATTACACAGCCGATTCGATCACTGTGATCGAATCGGCCGTATATCGGCGGGAAAATCGCTAGGTGTATGGGCCCCTTAAGTTTTCTCTTGCCTTATTATCTCCAGCATGATCTTAGTGAATTGAGGCCATAGGGTTTACATCCTGTGTTTACAAATTAGCAGCTCTGCTGTGGCAGAGGAGATTCCTGAGATGACAGAAATACAGTGGTGATTAGTCATAGATGAGGGGGTATTAGACAGGCTAAACTCTCTGAATACATACAGGGTGCATTTCTCTATGTTTCCTTCTGTCCTGTGCAAGAGTTCCGGTCCACTTTAAAGGGATAGAGCATTTAATTTGCTGGCTAGCGGCTTACCTTCAGTGGAGCAGAGATTTCCATACTAGATAATTGACAACATTGATAATGATACAGCTGAATTCATCTGTGGAAGCTGATTTGCACATGCTTATTCTGAGGTTATTGTGAAAAATGCATTTGCATTTGGTATGCTAGAAAGGAGGAACTATTAGAGATTGTGCTTAGAGCTATATCTGGAAAATAATCAAATAATAAAAATTATGAAAAATGAAAGAAAACTGCTTGATTTTCTAGTATCTTTAGATTTGTATTCTTTTGTATAACCAAATGAAAGTTTAGACCGTGACCAAATCCATCCTAAAAGAATCTGGGTGAGGGTAGTAACACACTAGGCAGAATCGCATATGCATTTATCCATAGCACATAGTGGAAAACGCATATGCGATTCTGCCTAGTGTTTTACTACCCTGAAGGTGGGTTTTACTGATGGAATAGAAACATAACGAGTACAACCTGATCCTCTTGAAACCATCTCTAAAGTTCATTTCCTTAAAGTTCCATCCACTTAATTTTACTTTTAATAAGTATTCCAGTATGAAACGTAATTGTTTATACATACATTATAAAATATGTAAATATGTTTTCCTGTCTATACCATGAGTGTTTGCATTGCACGTGGTGTTGACTGCAATTAGTATAATTTTCAGTTACAATTGCATCATGTATAGATGAGCTGAAGTGAAAATGAATATTTAGTGCTTTAATTTCCCTAATGTATTTAAGGATCATTCCATCATCCTGCAATTTGCTAGTAAAACATCTAAATTATCATTACCTCCTACATGAATATTGTTTGCATGTATGATATGGTTTAATGAACTTGCTATAACTGTGGTAGAATTAAGACAATTAGCCCTGCAATTCTATATAGTTGTATAAGAAGTTTGAGATATAGAAATGTAAAAATGCACGCTAGCTGTAAATGTAATGATGTATCAGCCAGAATACATTAGTTCAAGGGAATTTTTTTCTCCATAGAGAAAGGGGCAGGTGTACCATGTGATTACAGAAATCTGGGTGGTAACAGATGCTACAGAACTATCATAGTTGCCAACTAGATATGTGGACCTTTCTCAATTTCAAGGGGGCTTAGCAGTGATGAGCCCCCTGCTAACAGGTGACTAGACTGGCAAGGCCAGGCCAATCAAAAACATGGACAAAGCACAGTTCAGAATGAACATTGCTGTAGGCAGGGTTCTCACAAAGACAAGAAATAAAAAAGACAAACGGGAACTGGACCAGGCTATACTAGGGATGGTAATGTTCTCAGAACTAAGCAGCAGGCAGAAATAATGGCTGGTCGGAGTCCTAGAACTGATAAGTCAGAATATATGACTACAGTATAAGGTTTGTAAGGGTGCACATTAATGATACACACATCAATGATACACTCAATCTTTCCAAATCCATATTCTAGAAGGGTAAAATTGGTGAATTTGTTTTAAAGTTGTAATATTGTACAATTAAGACTGTATCATTAATAGACACCTTCAGAGTTTAGCAGACAGAACTCAGGACTGCCAGGGGTCTAAGAGCAGAACAGGCAGAAGCAAGGACTGGATGGTTCTAAGAGCTTTGCAGGCAAACATCAGGGCATGGCAGGGTTCTAAAATCAGGTCACGCAGAAGCTAGAAATGGCAGCATTCGGCTGGTGAAGCAGAAGCCAAGATTAACCAGGTTCTGATATCTGAGTGGGAGGACATCAGAACGGGTAAGAACTGGTAGAATCCTAAGAGCTGATCAGGGAGATGCTTGAACTGGAAGTGTTTTGAGAGAAGAAGCCAGGATTGCCAGAGTTCTAAGTGCTTATTCAGAGTGAGGCAAAGACATTCAGGGTTCTAGCTGAGCAGAAATAAGCCATGACTGGCAGGGTTGTAAGAGATGTGCAGGCAGTAGCCATGAATGCCAGGGTTCTAAGAGATGTGCAGGCAGCAGCCATGGCTGGCAGGGTGCTGGCAGTAGCCGTGAGGCCCGTGACTGGCAAGGTTCTACGAGATGTGCAGGCAGCAGCCATGGCTGGCAAGGTTCTAAGAGATGTTCAGGCAGCAGCCATGACTGGCAAGGTTCTAAGAGATGTGCAGGCAGCAGCCATGACTGGCAGGGTTCTAAGATATGTGCAGGCAGTAGCTATGACTGGCAGGGTGAGTTCTCAAAACTCAATAAGCAGGATGGATATAGAAAAGTTATGGGAGGATCAGTAGCCTGTCCAGGAGACAGGGAGAAAACACCACATGAGCACTTAGTATATCCTGAAAGCCTGGAGAACAAGGCAGTTGTATTATCTTGTCTCATCGCTGAGCAGAGTGTAGGTAAAAATGCATATGTGCATCTTAGCCCAGTGCATATAGTGAAAACCACTGAGGAGGAACTACAGGATTGTAAGCTCTGTATAATGCAGTAAACTTCATCATATGTTAAAGTGGTATTCATTTCAGATTTAAAAACTGGTCTGTCAACTTTTCTTTTACTCATAGTTTCTGAACAATGAAACTGCACCACAGGACAAAACAGAGTAAAACGGTGCCGAGAAATTTGGGCACGCCATGAGCCGCCATAGGACGTAATGTGAATTACAGCTATAGCGGCGCTCAGACAGTAATTTGGGAGCCATCAAAAGATGGAGCCCAAATTACTTTAAAAACAGCATAATTTGGCTGAATTGTGTCTTTCCCCCGAGTCCATGCAGGAGCAGGGTGAGCTGTTTTTCGGCTTCACCCTGTGCTCAAATTCCTTGGCGACGTTTTTGCATGTATGTCCACAGAAGGTTTGCCATCATTGTTTTACAAGGACACTACCCATTATGGTAATTAAATTATTAATCAATATCAGTGGTTTTTCATATTGGGCAACATATAAAACTTTAGAGTAAGGAGATTTAATGTACTTACTCCATAATCCTATGAGCAATTCCTTATTCTAACAGAATTTCCACTTGGTATGCGCCCATCAAAGCAAGACAATGTGGACAATCAAGGACACATAACACTTCATATAAGTTCCCGTTTGCACAATACAGTGGTTTGCCAAAGTATTTGACCCCCTTAAAGTTTTCCACATTTTGTCATATTACTGCCACAAACATGAATCAATTTTATTGGAATTCCACGTGAAAGACCAATACAAAGTTGTGTACATGTGAGAAGTGGAACGAAAATAATACATGATTCCAAACATTTTTTACAAATAAATACCTACATAGTGGGGTGTGCATAATTATTCAGTCCCTTTTGGTCTGAGGGCAGTCAGTTGCCCATAGACATTGCCTAAGGAGTGCTAATGACTAAATAGAGTGCACCTGTGTGTAATCTTATGTCAGTACAAATACAGCTGCTCCGTGACAGCCTCAGAGGTTGTCTAAAAGAATATTGGGAGCAACAGCACCATGAAGTCCAAAGAACACACCAGACAGGTCTGGGATAAAGTTATTGAGACATTTAAAGCAGGCTTAGGCTACTACAAGTTTTCCAAAGCCTTGAACATCCCACGGAGCACTATTCAAGCGATCATTCAGAAATTGAAGGAGTAAGGCACAGCTGTAAACCTACCAAGACAAGGCCGTCCACCTAAACTTACAGGCCGAACAAGAAGAGCGCTGATCAGAAATGCAGTCAAGCGGCCCATGGTGGCTCTGGACGAGCTGCAGAGATCTACAGCTCAGGTGGGGGAATCTGTCCATCGGACAACTATTAGTCGTGCACTGCACAAAGTTGGCCTTTATGGAAGAGTGTCAAGAAGAAAGCCATTGTTAACAGAAACGTATAACAAGTCCTGTTTGCAGTTTGCCACACGCCATGTGGGGGACACAGCAAACATGTGGAAGAAAGTGCTCTGGTCAGATGAGACCAAAATGGAACTTTTTGGCCAAAATGCAAAACCCTATGTGTGGCGGAAAACACTGCACATCACTCTGAACACACCATCCCCACTGTCAAATATGGTGGTGGCAGTATCATGCTCTGGGGGTGCTTCTCTTCAGCAGGGACAGGGAAGCTGGTCAGAGTTGGGAAGATGCAAATACAGGGCAATCTTGGAAGAAAACCTCTTGGAGTCTGCAAAAGACTTGAGGCTGGGGCGGAGGGTCACCTTCCAGCAGGACAACGACCCTAAACATAAAGCCAGGGCAACAATGGAATGGTTTAAAACAAAACATATCCATGTGTTAGAATGGCCCAGTCAAAGTCCAGATCTAAATCCAATCGAGAATCTGTGGCAAGATCTGAAAACTGCTGTTCACAAACGCTGTCCATTTAATCTGACTGAGCTGGAGCTGTTTTGCAAAGAAGAATGGGCAAGGATATCAGTCTCTAGATGTGCAAAGCTGGTAGAGACATACCCTAAAAGACTGGCTGCTGTAATTGCAGCAAAAGGTGGATGTACAAAGTAATGACTCAGGGGGCTGAATAATTCCACACACCCCACTTTGCAGTTATTTTTTTTTTTTAAATGTTTGGAATCATGTATGATTTTCTGCCCTACCGGAATCAGCCCCTGCTGAGTCAGCAGTGACGAAACCGTTAGGGCGGAGCCTGGAATGCAGTGTAAGACGCCAACCCCACATGGATTTTTATGTGATGTGCATTTGAACAGCTGTTTGTGAATGAAATTTTAAACTTATTGCTTTTTAATAAAAATGGTATTACGCTATGGAGGCCTATTTCTGAGTTTTAAGGTACTGACGACCACAGATTCTGCCCAGAGGGGTTAAGCGCCATTTGCTGATTCCACAGAGGGTCAGCCATTAGATCGCTAGATTACTATCACCTATTTGCATGTATGAGCACAGGAGGTGACCTGAATGTGTAACAGTATTACGCTATGTGGAGTTTTTTGTCTTTTCCTTGCATGAAGGAGTAAAGGCTGTAGACTGCCAGTGTACAAGGGGAGGATCCCCAACAAGTTCTGATGCTGATCTGTGACTTGGTCAGCCAAGCTTTCTGGTGAGCGTATACTGTTTTAAGTGATGCTGAATGCTGATGTGGTGAAGATTTTTATCGTCCATTGGGTGTTGAAAGATCTCAAGAGACTGTTTAGAGACTGATTCTAGAGGGATATGTATTGTGCAAACGGGAACTTATATGACGTGTAATGTGTCCTTGATTGTCCACATTGTCTTGCTTTGTTGAGCGCAAACCAAGTGGAAATTCTGTTTGATTAAGGTTATACTCCCTATTGGGATTGCGCACCTTAGCCTGTAGTTTATATATATTTATATATTTCTGTTGCAGTTTTTTTAGTATCTGGAGGAGCGGAATAGCCACTAAGAAATATAAATTCCTTATTCTAGTTTCCAATTTATGCTCTGATATATTTTTTCATGTATTTGTGTGATCTCCCTTATATACAAACGGGTGAAGAAGCGCCTAATTGTAGATAAAACTGTGTTAAAAAAAAACTAAAATGAAAAAGGGAGAGGTGGCTTACCTCAATAACGACACATTCATACACTTATGGATTATAATATTTACAGGCAACATGTTTTGTGTGTACACTTCCACTTCCTCAGGCCAAATACTATGCCAAAGATGTATCTAGAGCTAACAACAGAGCACACACGTGTTCAAGATTGCCACAATTTCGGGGAAAAAAGATCCTAAATGTCGAAAAAGTTGAGTGGATAGAAAACCCTTTCACTCAATAATAAACTTTTGATAATTTTGATTTTCATATAACTACATTTTGCACTGTGACATTTATCACTATTTTCCAATCCCTGTACACTCATCAATATTTTATGCAATCATCATTCCCTTTTTTGTATCACAATTGCCACTAAACATCACATTGTTACTTACAACTGCATTTACCACACTTTATTTTGCTACAAACACTCAATGATTTCTGTTTATTCATTACATAAATAAACCAAATGCAGTACAGTTACCATACTTATTATGACAATTCTACAAAAAACCCACAATTCCATTTATATTATTATTATTATTTTTACACTACGTACCATTACATATGCTTTCCATCTTTTCATTATATTCATATATATAAACACACACTCTTTATAATTCTATCCTTTTTTTATACAAACAACAAAGTTTGTTATGTACTGAATAATTACATACAATTTATTCTTGTTGAATACAATTTGACAATCCATCAGACACCATACAATTCTTGGTAAAGTTGGTCTGAGAAAAAGTGGAAACTTAATCAAATTTCTCGATAAAAAAACAAACATAAACCTTTCACTTTGCGGTACAACCAATCATTATAATCAAATTAGGGTAAAATCAAAACAGAAAAATTGTAACATGAAGCCACCTCAAAGCTGCAAATAGGAGGTTACCTGCAGGTTCGTACTGTATAGTGTCTTCTTAAAGATGGCCACACATGATACAATAAAATGATCCAATTTTACAGAAATTAATTGGTTGTACAGAGGAATTGAAAGCTTTTTTCATTCATGCAGAAGTCTGAATTTCTCATTTTTCTTTGATAAAAGAAGATTGGGAGTGTTGGATTTTTCTGATCAATTTTTATGAAAATGAAATGGTGTACGGTAGATTACTAGTTTCTTGTTGTACAGATCCAAGCAATTTTTTCAAAGTTTTCAATCATTGTTTGCATAATTGGGGAAAAATTTAACATATGTGTGTGGTACATTGGTCAAATTTTCAAATTGTTAAGCCGCATCTACACGAGTAGATGCGGCCGCGATGCTCCTTATCAATCGAGATTGATAAGATCCGACAGGATGGATCTTCGCACCGCCGATTCCCTGCTCGCTCCCCGCGAGGGGACAATGGCAGGGAATCGAGCGGAAGATAAGCGGCGCCGGCGGGGACGAGCGGGCACGAGCGGGGAATCGGATGCGGCGCACGCGTGGCGAGCGGGGACTCGGCGGGCACGCGGAAGAGGTGATCCGGCGGCTAATCGAGCCGCCGGATCGCTACAACATCTCTCCGTGTAGACGGGGCTTTAGAATCAGTAGGAAAAATTGATTAAAATTCTTGAATTGAAAAGATATTTAAATAATTGCATGTTGTGTGTAGAGCAGGCAGACCTCAGTTTTCACATGTAAATACAGCGTTTGGAGAGTGGCACTCCCTATCATACAGTCTGCAGGTGCAAGTGGAAAATTGACAGGCAAATAAATATTTCTCTCACCCTTCCTCCAGTATCCCTTGATGTAGTATGCTAAGACGTGTGCACATCGGATCACCAACATGAAGAAAAAACTGCTATTGTGACCAGGAAGAAAAAAGAGAAAAGAACATCCGGGCACCTTCCGTCTTCAATTTTATTGCAAAGTGATCACATCTATTCGGGTTACATACCACTGGTGCGTACAACTGGTGGTCAGTTTGGTGGTGGGGGTGCCGGGCATCAGTTGGGGCTTGCGACAGCCGTTTCGCGCCTTGCTAGACGCTTGGTCACGCTGTGCTCCAGTAACTGGGGCGACACGCAGACATCCGGTATATGCGGCAGAAAACCCCGCCCCTTCCGGATGTTGCGTGCGCCTCTACGTGAAGACCAATAAGAGAGGCTGCTGGAAACCGGATGTACGTCTCCGGGTGGAAAAACGACATATCAGGCAGACCTCAACCACTTGAGGACCGCAGTGTTAAACCCCCTAAAGACCAGGCCATTTTTTACCTAATTGACCACTGCAGCTTTAAGGCATAGCTGCAGGGTCACACAACGCAGCACACAAGTGATCCCCCCCTTTTCTCCCAACCAACAGAGCTCCCTGTTGGTGGGATGATCTGATCCTCCCACAGTGTTTTTTTTTTTTTTTACACAAATATTTACATTATTTTTTTATTAATACATTTTGCTATTTTTACTTTTTTGTTTTTTCTAAAACCCCTCCCTCCCCCCAGCCGGCCAATCCTCTCCTGTGTCCCAGGGGGACAGCCGCATGCTCTCCTGTGTCCCAGGGGGACAGCCGTGTCACACGGCTGTCCCCAGTACATTTCTGCTGCAGATCGCAGCGCTGTATTAAGTCAAAAGACGGCGGTCTCGCCATATAACAGTCTCCCGAGCGGCAATCACGCTCGGAGACTGAAGGCTCCGCTCCGCCCACCAAGCGGGAGATGCGTGCACAGCCTGTGCGCGATCTCCTGCAAAACAGAGCAATGGGACTTTACGACTTTACGATTGTCGTCAGGCTGCCGCTGCGGCCACGCCCATCAGTGTGACGTGGTTGGGGAATCCTAAGAGAGAGGAATACAGGGGCTGCCATCTTCATTCCCTTATAAACAATGCGGGTTGCCTGGCTGGAATTTTGGCTTTAGTTACATTTGAGTCACACACCTGCAACGTGTACATATGGTTTGGGCACGGGTGAGCTGGGCGCAGGGCAAGCCAAATGACAGCTCACCCTGCTGTAGCTCAAATCCCCAGTGGCATTAAATACTATTGCCCCCCTGAGTTGTAGCAATTTGGAGGGAGATGTAATTTGGTGTCTGGCGATCGGTGGAGCCCTGAATTACCCTTACGCGGGGTGCGCAGCATAGCGCTAGTGCTATGGATGCGCCCAACTTTGGCGCTTGGCACTGAGTGCCGGAGGCCGAAATGACCTGATTCGCCTGCAATAAGGATACAGGCAGTGGAGTCAGTGGAGGTAGGGAAAAAGGAGGGAACATTGCTACAAGTCTGCCTCTTCCTGTATAAAAAATTTGACTTCAGCCAAAAGTCAAAGGTTTAGATGACAGCAAGCGGCAGGATGTCATAGGCAAGTATATGAAGTTAATTAGGTAACAAAGCGCAGCAGTTAAAAGAAGATTGAATAGTCAGACAATGTAGAAGTTGGCAGCAAAGTGGGTAGGCAGATAATGCACGGATTCCAGAAACACAGGAATAAATAACTTGAAGCACAAGAATGCACTGGCTTCAAAAAGATGTCTAAATTAGCCAATTTGGCAACAATTGCTAAACATGTTTATATTTTCATGGCTCCATGAGACATGGTGCACAGACCCACAATACAATGTGCAAGTCTATACGTGAACACACATGAACACAATATGCACACTATTCTGACTACTGGAGTTCAGTGACTATATACCCATTAGTGATCTGCACTCTGCAGATGAATTGTACACTGTCTGCAAAATCAGACAGGAGTGTAGTGTCCACCAATCAGTTGTGCAGTCGTGGCTGCGAGTAATTTGTTTTAGCATCGCTCAGTGGCTAATATCAGGAGAGGGAATTGAAAACAGTCACCATCCAACAGCTTGGCAAGCATCAAACTGAATGTCCCAGGATTTCAATAGGTTTCCTCAATGATCAGCCGACATGTCAAGAAAGAGGGGACAAAAAAGGCACATAGCGTAATCCAATAGACCAGATAGTAGAGGAATGGTCGGCACATGCAGGGTAATCAGCGTAAAAAAACTTTATTCCAAAAAGGCTTTATGCAATATGCTTAGATAAAACATCCATTTAAAAGATAGATCCTACCCGATACTAAGATGGCTGTGGGGTGAGGTGGGAGCGGTGGGGGCCACCTTACGACCGTTTCGCTCTCCTGAGCGTCTTCAGAGGCAATGCGCACCTAGTAATCCAATAGACACAAGCGTTGCCCGTCACCAATCCAGAGTGAACAAACCACCTTGTGCTGGGACACACTCCCCACTATGTGCCCGCACTCACCCAATCAGCCTCCAACAGATCCGGAGGTATGGATGTATAGCGTAGTCAGAGGATAGGAATCAGCTCAATCCAACATGATCAGATTCTATGACTCAAGAGAGCGCCATATAGTGTAAAATCATTTAATATTGTAAAAATTAAAAAGGTATCAAACTCACAAGCGTAAGTAGGTAAAGGGACTCCGAGCTCATCTAAAAAATAAAAGTTGTACTCACCAGGGGCTTTCTCCAGCCCAGTGCTGGTCGGGAGGTCCCACGCCGGCGTCCTGGCTCCTCTCCTTCTCCCCGCTCCGGAATGGCTGACAGGCCGCAGCCCGGGCGACACTCTCCCGAGTGTCGGGCTGCTCCTTCCGCATATGACGCGGATTACGTCACACGCCGGCTGCCTCGCGTCATCACGGCGGCCGGCGTGAAAGTACAGCGCATGCGCGATTAAAGCGCGCATGCGCAGTACTTTCACGCCGGCCGTCGTGATGACGCGAGGCGGCCGGCGTGTGACGAAATCCGCGTCATATGCGGAAGGAGCAGCCCGACACTCGGGAGATCTCCCGACCAGCACTGGGCTGGAGAATGCCCCAGGTGAGTACAACTTTCATTTTTTTGATGAGCTCGGAGTCACTTTAAAGAGCATGTAATCACATATGTGAATGCAGTCCCGGGTAGCCGCTCACACACACGCTGCCTCAGACCCTCACGTCCTGGACTTCCTGATACTCCCGGTCAATAACCACAATTTAATAACATTATATTACACAATAGACTGTGTAGCACTGATATATGTTATCTTTTTATTTTTCAGTAGATTATAGTTTTTTGTATGAGAGTTACAATGTGTTAAGGTAAGTGAAAGAAGTAATTTTTTTTCACAGAAACTCTCCATCAACTTCAATGTAAATGTTTAAATGTTTCAAATCACTTGAAACAATAGAAGCTATCTAGATGTACAGTATCCAGAGTTCAGCTTTATATGGCATGGGTATAAATTCTTAAAACTAGAATCGAGTAAAATAAAAGAATGAATTTCACCCACCATTTGACAACAATCATGGGTTCAGTAAAGACTCACGTACTGATCTTGCTTTCACCTTTCAATGCTGCCATTTACAGTGAAATCATTATACAATTCTGGCTGGCATAGGAAAAAAAAACACATAAAACAGTTAGACATTGCATCTTGAAAGATAACCACAATGTTGCACATGGATTTGCCTCCCAGAGTGCACCAAAAAAAAAGTAATTGTCCCCATAGGCAGATTTGGCTGCAGAGCTGGGTGCCTCCTTCTCTCACTACTATACACTATTTCAGATAAATGACTCCCATCATCCATCTGCAGTTCTGCGATGCCACAGACCTGATTGAACATTGGTTTGCCTCGCTAACCATTTATTCAAATAAAAAAAATATATACTTAAAGTGACAGCATGCAGTGACGAGGCAAGTGCAATACTTATCGTCAAGTTTACTTATTGGTACCTGCAGTAAATACAGTATAAGAATGACATAATCACCTAGCTGTTTGGCTTGAAAAAATACATACGCCCGTCAAGTTTAACCAGAAAAATAAGGTAAAACTCTAGCCTGCAAACTCACATAACCATGTTGATCCAGAGGAAAGCAAAAAAGAAACAGGACTTTTACATCATATCTGAAGTATACCTGCAGTGAGAGGGATAGAGTATTGCAAATGCAAATGTCCTTACTGTCCTGCTGTTCATGTGTCTCTAATCTTTTTAGCCATAGTCCCTGAAACAAGCATGAAGATCAGATGTTTCTGACTGTAGTCTGACTCGGTTAGCTGCATGCTAGACACTACTGATGTCAGAAAGATCATCAGGATGCCAGGCAAGTGGTATTGTTTAAAAGGAAACAAATATGGAGGCCTTATTCAATTCACCTTTTCTCCTAGGAGATACATTTTCATCTTCGGTTTACAATAACTTTTATGTTAATAATACTTGGGTCTAAAGTAGATTTGTTTCAGGAAAGTAGTTGGATCCTCATTCGAGTTAACCACCACACTCGGTAACAAATCAATTTGTATGTATGAGGATCAGTTTGTATTTATGAGACCAAACCACATCAAAAGTAATTTTGTGCAAAAATCTGTATCAAACTTTATTATATCAAAAATCAGAATGCATTCTGATCTTTGCAGCTCACAGGTTGCTGGACTAGCCATCAAATAGGTACAGGTATGTCTGGTTGGAACAGATGCCCTATTTTTCATTTCCTTTGCCATCTTGCTTTGTTTTGGGGCGTGTGTCTGCTCATTGACCCGCCCCTGATTCATGTATGCTTTGTAAAGCTCTGATGAAGGGTCAAAATGACCTGAAACTAACTAGTGTCCTTGCCTGAAACTGTCTAAAACTATATACAACAAAGCACTTCTTGTTTGTTCAAAATTGCATGATCTTTCAACTGTCAATCTTGTGAAGATATCTGTCTTGGCTTTTTTTTGACAAACTAAAATCTTTTAACAGATTTTTTTCTGATTTTTTATATAATAAAGTTTGATACTGATTTTTGCACACAATTTCTTTTGATGTGGTCTCATAAATACAAACTGATCCTTCTACATACATATTAAATACAATAACCTTTAAGCACCCTGCAACTGAAAAAGTACCAAAAACTAGGTGAGTATGTACAGTCAAAATTATTACAAGTTGTCACAGGAGCCCTAGTGGCTGACCGCACTTAGCCTTCTAAACGGTGCCAGCGCACAGATCGTGCGAACTCTGGTCGCAGTCAATGCGCAGGAACCGTTAAGAATTAGCCGCAGACAACTCAGAAGGGAGCCTGTGAGACACGGGTAATTACAACGTCACCTACTGGTTCAGAGTAAACTGCCACCACCGCGGTTACCATGGGACCGTGGAGCCCACTAACTGACTGACTAGTCCTGCGAATAAAACGGTTAAACACACGGTATTCTGTCTAGCCAACAACAAACAAACAGTAGCGTATCTTCAGAGACCCGGGATCAGTTCTGCGTGTGCTGATAAGCAGGGTAGCGGACAGTGAATGACTTGGAGAAAGTCGTTTATTCACGCAATATAAATAATTAATATATACAGACAATTATTAAAATCACAATTATTAAGACAGTAATAGCCAGTATAAAAAATAAAAGAAGGGAGAAAAATACTTAGTTCCTGGAAAGATGTCCTTTTTGTGGGAAAACAGAGTTCTGGGTTTCAATTTGAGTTCAGAGTTCAGACCAGGTGGATGCCAGCATATCCTCAAGCTGGCATCTGATGAGTTCAAGATGTTTCAGTGTGGAGGACACTGAGTTTGGGTCCTCTGCCATTCTTATGCCCCTGCTTCAGTAGGAGGGAGTGAGGGCGGGGAGCCATACACCCCCTTAGAAGATGAGATGAGCCCTCCCCTTGTCCTGGGGGCTAGAAATCATATCTACCCATATATGGGCTCTATCTCACAGAACCGTACAGGTCAGGGCAGATTTATTAACATTTTCAGGTCTGTCTCGATTTACCCAGCGCCCTGATACCAGACATGAGGGGTGGGACCCCTGTGGTATCATCAGGGCATTTTCAAACTGCCTAACTGGCAGTCCTTACCTCAGAATGTTCTGAAACTTCCTCAGAACCAGCCCCGGGGCTCATGCTACACTTCCCCCACGTTTGGCGAAGCTGCCATCTCAGGAACCCCAGAAATATGACAGATCTGGGAAGTTATGGATTATGCTATGAGACTCAGGTTTATTCAGGATGTGTTCTAGCTGCTAACAGCTGACTTCCCTTTGATCTTTACCAGTGAGCAAGGTGTCAAGACCTCCCGGAGATTTGTAGCCTGCCTGGCTGCACCTAGGCATCCTGATCACCCCTTGGTTAATTAACATCTACATGAGATCAGCTAGGTGTCACCTTATACCTCATGGATGGGCCATCCGCACAGCTTGAAGCCAGGGGCTCTCTGGGCCCAGGCTCATTTGCATATCAAAAGAGCCATCCAGCCTTTAGGATGGTGCTCTCTCTGCTAAGAAAAGGACTTCAGCTCCCCCTACACACTCAACCCAGATTGTATCGATTTGAAGCGCAATCGATGCAGGGAATCGAGTGCGATCGCTTTTTCTTCACGGGCGGTTACAGGACGCGCCTGCGGCCCCGCAACCGTCCGTGACACAAGTGCTTTCTTGCTTGCTGGTGGCTTGAAAGGCATTTTATTGATAAAGTGTGACAATATCACTTAGGAAAAACATTTGAGAAAAAGTGAACTGATTAAGGGCCCATATCCCTCTCTATTTCCTTTAAATTGACCCTAAAGATTTAAACTAAAAGTTAGATACTCTCCAATTTAGAGGTAAGGCTCTGCATTCCATAGAGCCTTCCCAGTCCTCTCTATGTCCCCTCAATCCAGGTCAGAGGTGCCTGGTGCACAAGGTCAACCAGGCGGTCACCTGGAACGCTGTGCGGTAATGGAGGCACAGCCACGGGGAGGGGGGGTTCGGACAGTGGTCATGGCCGCATTACAATTATGTTCTGTTGAAACTCTTCCGCAATACATGTATTTTCTGGTGAAACGCTGTCGCAATAAGTGCATTTTCTGGTGAAAAGCTGCCGCATTACGATTATTTTCTTGTGAAACGCTTCCACAGCACATTTATTTTCTGGTGAACCGCTGCTGCAATAAGTGTATTCTCTGGTGAAACGCTGGTGCATTACGATTGATTTCTGACAAAATGCTGCTGCATTACAATTTTTTTCTGGTGAAACGCTGGTGCATTACAATTATTTTCTGGTGAAACGCTTCCGCAGCACGTGTATTTTGAGGTGAAACACTGTCGCAATTAGTGTATTTTCTGGTGAAACGCTGGTGCATTATGATTATTTTATGATGAAACGCTGCTGCATTATGATTATTTTCTGGTGAAACGCTGGAGCATTACAATTATCTTCTAGTGAAACGCTTCCGCAACACATGTATTTTCTGGTGAAACGCTGTTGCAATAAGTGTATTTTCTGGTAAAACGTTGCCCCATTGCAAATATTTTCTGGTGAAACGCTGCCGCATTACAATTATTTTCAAGGGGGGGGGGGGGGGGGGCACGCCACAAGTTTTCTCACCTGGAGTGACAAAATGACTAGAGGAGCCCCTGTTCCAGGTGCAGGTTCAACAGCTCTTCTGGACTCTTTGTGGTGGCTCTGGAAGAACTTGTGTTCCAGAGTACTTCTGAAGACGAATGGCTACATACTGCACACGTCTTCAAAAGCACTCGGGGACACAAGTTCTTCCAAAAGCTGCTGAGTAAGGAGGAGATTTTAGCATGGGACTGTGGGAGTATGAGGAGACGAAGTGAGGACTGGGAAGGTTCTATAGAATCCAGAGTCTTTCCTCTAAATAGGTAAGTATCTGACTTGTTTAAATCTCACTTCAGGTTTGCTTTAAATTTTGTTTATGAGAAGTGAACATGTACTTTATAACATTGTTTTAGGCTACACACTGTCATAGCCGGCCTTTGACCTGAGCGACCGGAGCGGTCGCTCAGGGTGCCGGCTTCCAAGGTGGCGCCTATAGCTGGCTACCTATACTGAGGGCACCTACACCTGATTTCCTATACTGGGGGCACCTATAGCTGGCTACCTTTACTGAGGGCACCAACACCTGGATACCTATACTGGAGGCACCTACGCCTGGCTACCTATGGGGGCGATGGAGACCTTCAACTGACTTTCTATACTGGGGGCACCTATGCTTGGCAACCTTTATTGAGGGCATCTACACATGAGATCCTATACTGGGGGCACCTATACCTGGCTACCTACCTATACTGAGTCTAAGAATGTTTTTTTTTGGGGGGTGAAGCGGCGCACTGCGGCTATAGCGCATAGTGCAATTTGTCGATGCTGTGCTATCATTCTAAATATGGGAAGGGGGGTGGCGGCTAACTGTCCCACTGATTGTTTTTATTAATATTCCTGAAAGGTTCTAGCCATTTTTAAGTGTATTCAAGATCATGCACTCTTTTCATCCATTTGTGGTTATTAATAGTATTTTTTCTATTATACATATGTGACGTGTCACGGAGATCTGAGCATTTGGCGTGATGTGTCACGATGTCAAAAACCACTGTCCTAGGAGATATCTCAGGAGAAAAGGGCCTGTGTGTGTAGGTGTGTGTGCGCGCGCGCATGTGCGAAGAGGATGAAGGAGGGCACAAAAATCAGGTTTCGCTCAGGGCGCTGTGAAACCTAAGGCCGGCCCTGCACACTGTTGCTATTTTGCCAGTTTCAAATGCTTGGTCTGTAGATAGTTCTGCAGATGATTTTGTTAAGGAACTATATAAAAATGAAAGTCACTGGATTTAGAGTAAGGGCTTGCATTGGAGCAACTGCCTAGATAAAGGGAGGCTATTCCCCCTTAAATGCATGGTTATGTCACTAGCTTTGAGCCAACTGTAGAGAAGTTGGTGCAAGGCATGGCAGCATCCTCCTAAGTATTATTTTTTGGGTTTGAAGCCAGATCAAGTTATCCAATGTTTTGATGAAATACAGTGGCTTGCAAAAGTATTTGGCCCCCTTGAAGTTTTCTACATTTTGTCTCATTACTGCCACAATCATGAATCAATTTTATTGAAATTTCACATGAAAGACCACTACAAAGTGGTGTACATGTGAGAAGTGGAATGAAAATCATACATGATTCTAAACATTTTGTACAAATAAATAACTGCAAAGTGGGTTGTGCTTAATTATTCAGCCCCCTTTGGTCTAAGTGCAGTCAGTTGCCCATAGACATTGCCTGATGAGTGCTAATGACTAAATAGAGTGCACCTGTGTGTAATCTAATGTCAGTACAAATAAAGCTGCTCTGTGACGGCCTCAGAGGTTGTCTAAGAGAATATTGGGAGCAACAACACCATGAAGTCCAAAGAACACACCAGACAGGTCAGGGATAAAGTTATTGAGAATTTTAAAGCAGGCTTAGGCTAGAAAAAGATTTCCAAAGCCTTGAACATCACACGGAGCACTGTTCAAGCGATCATTCAGAAATAGAAGGAGTATGGCACAACTGTAAACCTACCAAGACAAGGCCGTCCACCTAAACTCACAGGCCAAACAAGGATAGCGCTGATGATCAGAAATGCAATCAAGAGGCCCATGGTGACTCTAGACGAGCTGCAGAGATCTACAGCTCAGGTGGGGGAATTTGTCCATAGGACAACTATTAGTCGTGCACTGCACAAAGTTGGCCTTTATGGAGGAGTGGCAAGAAGAAAGCCATTGTTAACAGAAAAGCATAAGAAGTCCTGTTTGCAGTTTGCCACAAGCCATGTGGGGGACACAGCAAACATGTGGAAGAAAGTGCTCTGGTCAGATGAGACCAAAATGGAACTTTTTGGCCAAAATGCAAAACGCTATGTGTGGCTGAGAACTAACACTGCACATCACTCTAAACACACCATCCACACTGTCAAATATGGTGGTGGCAGCATCATGCTCTGGGGGTGCTTCTCTTCAGCAGGGACAGGGAAGCTGGTCAGAGTTGATAGGAAGATGGACGGAGCCAAATACAGGGCATTCTTGGAAGAAAACCTCTTGGAGTCTGCAAAAGACTTGAGACTGGGGTGGAGGTTCACCTTCCAGCAGGACAACGACCCTAAACATAAAGCCAGGGCAACAACGGAATGGTTTAAAACAAAACATATCCATGTGTTAGAATGGCCCAGCCAAAGTCCAGATCTAAATCCAATCGAGAATCTGTGGCAAGATCTGAAAATTGCTGTTCACAAACGTTGTCCATCTAATCTGACTGAGCTGGAGCTGTTTTGCAGAGAAGAATGGGCAAGGATTTCAGTCTCTAGATGTGCAAAGCTGGTAGAGACATACCCTAAAAGTTGGCAGCTGTAATTGCAGCAAAGGTGATTCTACAAAGTATTGACTCAAGGGGCTGAATAATTATGCACACCCCACTTTGCAGTTATTTATTTGTAAAAAATGTTTGGAATCATGTATGATTTTTGTTCCACTTCTCTCGTGTACACCACTTTGTATTGGTTTTTCATGTGGAATTCCAATAAAATTGATTCATGTTTGTGGCAGTAATGTGACAAAATGTGGAAAACTTCAAGAGGGCCGAATACTTTTGCAAGCCACTGTATTTACAGCATACAGACATGAAGCTATTATTCTAAATAGCAAGCGAAGAGAGCAGGATAGCATGCAGAAGACGAAGTAAAGTAGTCTCTGCCATCCTGTCTCCCTATTTTATATAAACATCAAAGAGCCATACACCCCAGCCATACCCCCAAGCCTACAATTGGCGGGCATGGGCATGTGATCCACATCATCATCTAATATACCAGTGCTTTATGATCTAGTTGCAAGGAATGCAATGTTTTCCAAATATCGGCTTTGTTTACCATTTCGTCGTCTAACTGTTGGTACAGTTAGACCTGATAACCCATTATGTGTCCTTCTAGAGGACCATGTTTCTTGTAAATGACTGCATAATTTCTCTCCGAAACTATGCTTAAAGAGACCCTGAATCTCAAGTCTTTACTAGACTTCAATACCTGAGGCCTAGAGTTCAAGTATACTTACATTCTAACACCCTCTTGACATAGATATTTTTTCCCCTAAAGTCAGTAGGTGTATTTTACTATTTTACTAAAACTAAGATGTCCCCGGTGAGCAAAAATCCTATTAGTGTACTTTGGGGTTGATTCACCAAAGCGTGTTAACTGCTATCATAGCAGTTATTACGTGATCTGCCTCGCGCGGTGCTTTGCGTGCACAAAGCATTACTCTGCATGATAAATGAACGTTTGCGCGTTTCACGCACAGGGGACTTTTGTCCCCTACAGCCAATCTCCCCTGCTCTCGGCAGCAGAGTAATCGCAGGCATCTTCCCGCACGATCGCCCGCACAGCCCCCCAAACTGTGGGGGAGTGACTAGCTGCATTGCATAAATGGCTAATTATGCACAGGCAACGTTTTTTTGTGGGTCTATGCCCACTTCATCCGGCCAAATACAGTGCCTAAAAATATCAATTTGAAAGGACTAGAGTACACAGATACGTTTATACCCACAAATACATATAAGTAAATAAAAGTGTATAAAAATACAAATATACCGTAATTAAAATTGCTAAAAATGAAATATAATAAGATATGTTCACAAATCTAACCATTAGACAAGGCATGCTAAACATGCGTATGAATGTGTCATTATTGAGATAAGCTTAATTTTTTTTTTTTTTTTTAACAGTTTTATAAATATTTGGGCACCTCTTCCCCCTTTGTGTTTTCCTTGAGAGGGCAGAGAAGACTGTGTTCTTACATCTGACATATTGAATAACATCAGTCAGGCTTTATACTAGTTATCAATCCAAACAGATTAAGATTGGGTAAATCCCTTGCATGCAAAGGCCTTTCTTGTTGGATGTGCAATACATGCAGTCTGCTACTTGCAAAACGACTTTAGCTACAATTTTTCATATATAAATTTAAAAAATGTTCTATGTACAAAATATACATTACTGTTTTTTTTATTAATTACCTGTCTTTTTACATGTTACAGTATTGTATAAATTAAAACCACATTGAAAAAAACCAAAAACCATTGTTTATACTATATCAAGGTTTCCTAACCAATGTGCCACGACACATTTGTGTGTTGCGGCAGCCTCCGGTATGTGTCGCTGCCCCGCTTCCTCTCTTCTCTGCTCTGTGTAGATTTAGAGCAGGGCTACAAGAAAATGTTCGCCGATGTCCACAAATTTAGACATTGGCAGCTATTTTGTTGTAGCCCTGCACTAACTATACAGAAAACACGAGCGGAGGCAGAGCACGGAAGTGGAGGGAGACAGAGCGGGCGCTGAAGAGAGACGTCAGCGCTGGAATCATTGCATTTTCAAATGTCCATGTGCTGAGAGCGGCTTAGATTGCGCTGGCTGGTGGGCGTGCAAATCCCTGTCCGCCAGAGCGGCATACCGCTTTGCTTTTTTCAGCCCCCTCCTGTCCAGCAAAGCGTCCGAGCGTCCCCCGGTAAATGGAGCGCGGTGTTACACTTGTTTCCCTGGTTCCCGATCCACGCTGTTCCTCTACAACTTCACAGTCTCTTTGCTATGATGCCAGCAGTGGCGCACACTAGCAAAGAGGTATGCCCGACATTCCGCTCTGGCGGACGGGGATTTGCACACCCACCAGCCAGCACAATCTAAGCCGCTCTCAGCACATGGAGGGGAGGAGGGACACGGCTCATTTGAAAATGCACCATCGCGCTATAATTCAGCTCCTATTTTCATGTTGCGGTCAGTAGATGCACTCTTAGGGGGTCATGACTCAAGTATAAGCCGAAACCCCCACTTTTGGACCACTTTTTAGGTCCCAAAATCTTGGCTTATACTCGAGTATATACGGTACTCAATCTGGCTCCCTTCCTCCAATGCGGCCTCTACCCCTTCCTCCATAGTAGGTGTGACTACCCTTGTTATAGGTGGAGGTAGTCATCGTAGCCACAATGATATGGGAGGTGTTCATGGTGACAACACTTGTTATACGACTTTTAAGCAGATATTCCCTAAAGCCATTGAGGTCACCGCAGGGAGGGTAGAGGAGGTTTGAACATTGCAGGTGCCCCAATAAAGCTTTGCTGGTGGGATCCATAATTTGTAGCTATGTACCTGTTCAGTTGTGATCTCTGACAATCTTTATCCCGGAAGAACTTTAGTGAATCAAATCCAATGCATGCTGGATAAAGACTCTTTGAACACCAGAGGAAGCAATGCTTGTTATCAGTACTCCAAAGCTTTCTAACCTTTTTACTGGACTAGGAAGCCAGGATCTTTGGCTTCCCAAAATCCTGGTTAGGAAAACGGTTTCCTATCTACAAAAATGGTCCCAAATTTCTGCAACTATCTTTACTGGCAAACTAGCTATTGTTAGTCATATAATCCAAAATTGCTGTACTGAATAACAGGCTGATACAGTACATTACTGGTATCTTATAGACTATACAGAAATTGCTAAAATTCCTGTTAGCATTGTAGAGTAGTCAGCATTAATGGACCACTATTGTGAAAATCATAAAATTTAAAATACATGTAAACATATACAAATAAGAAGTACATTTCTTCCAGAGTAAAATAAGCTATAAATGACTTTTTTCCTATGTTCCAGACACCATTACTGGTAACCAAAAATTCCTCTTTGGACTATACAGGCCTCTCCAACTACCGTCGAGTCTTACTTCTTCGCTTTGCCTCCAAACTGCTGGAACTCCACATCTATTCAGAGCTGTCTGAGTTTCTCTCTGCCAGTCTAGCTTCCGCTCTCAGTATTCCACAGAAACAGTCCTCACTAAAGTTGCAAACAACCTCCTCATGGCAAAATCCAAAGGTCAATTTTCTGTACTAATACTCAACCTTTCATCTACCTTTTACATTGTTGATCATTATTTGCTTCTCTAGACTGTCTTTTCAATGGGAATCAATGGCCTAGTGCATTCCGGGATCTACTCTTACCTGTCTGGACATTACTTCACCATCTCCTACCCCAGTGCTAACTCCTCTTCACAACAGCTTTCTTTTGGTGTGCCACAAGGCTCCGTCCTTGGACCTCTTCATCATTTACACACATGGCCTGGGACAATTAATAAGCTCTTTTGGTTTTCATTGTTATCTCTATGCTGCTGACACACACCTAAATCTATTTCCCCACCCCTTACCTCTCCACACTTTTATCTCAAGTCCCTGACTGTCTATCTGCTGTCTCTAAAATCATGTCATCTCGTTTCCTTAACTTGAACATGTACAAAATGGAGATTGTGATATTTCCACCTTCTCTATCTGCTCCCCCTCCCATACTGACCATCAATGTAGAAAATACCCCAATAACCTCAACTCCTAGAGATTGCTGTCTGAGGGAAACTCTGGACTCTGCACTCTTATTTGGACCACAAATCTCAAAAACATTTCCAGAATTCATCCCTTCCTTTTACAGCCTACTAAAATGCTTGTACATGCTCTAATGGTATTTCATCTTGACTACTGTAACACCATACTCTGTGGTCTACCCAAAAAAAAACCTGGCACCTCTCCGGTCCCTACTGAGCTCTGCTGCCTGCCTCATCCACCTCTCCTTCCACTCACCTGATGGAGCCCCTCTGTGCTAATCTCTCCATTGGCTATCTGTTACCCAAAGAATCTAGTTTAACCACCCTGGCGTTCTGATTAAATCGCCAGGGTGGCTGCGGGAGGGTTTTTTTTAAATAAAAAAAAAACTATTTCATGCAGCCAACTGAAAGTTGGCTGCATGAAAGCCCACTAGAGGGCGCTCCGGAGGCGATCTTCCGATCGCCTCCGGCGCCCAGAATAAACAAGGAAGGCCGCAATGAGCGGCCTTCCTTGTTTTGCTTATATCGTCGCCATAGCGACGAGCGGAGTGACGTCATCGACGTCAGCCGACGTCCTGACGTCAGCCGCCTCCGATCCAGCCCTTAGCGCTGGCCGGAACTTTTTGTTCCGGCTACGCTGGGCTCAGGCGGCTAGGGGGGCCCTCTTTCGCCGCTGCTCGCGGCGAATCGCCGCAGAGCGGCGGCGATCAGGCAGCACACGCGGCTGGCAAAGTGCCGGCTGCGTGTGCTGCTTTTTATTTCGTTAAAATCGGCCCAGCAGGGCCTGAGCGGCAGCCGCTGGCGGTGTTGGACGAGCTGAGCTCGTCCAGACCGCTCAGCTGGTTAAACTCCTCATCCTATAATACAAAGCTCTACATAAGTTGTCAACTCCTTACATTTCCTCAATAATCTCGAGATACCATCCAACGCAGAACCTTCACTCCTCCCTGGAGTCCCTCTTGTTCTCTAGACTAGTTACCTGACCTCCTCTCACTTCCGCATCCAAGACTTCTTGCATGCATCACCTCTTCTTTGGAATGCTTTCCCACAGCCTGTCCGTCATACTCCGAGCCTGGTAACCTTCAAACGTTCTCTCAAAACACACTTAAGCAGCCCATACACTCAGCCGATTTTCTGGCCGACCGATCGATCGCGATCGATCGATCGATCGATCGATCGCAAATCGGTTGGCCAATCGACCGATCGACGGCCGATTTCGATCGATTTCGATGGATTTCCATCGAACTAGCAGGGTGGAAAATTTAGGTCGATCTGATGTGATTGCTTATCAGTTTGCATTGGCCTTAATGGAAATCTGATGGCAAAAAAATGCCATCAGATCGAATTTCAACAGATTTCAAACTGAAATCTATTGGAATTCTATCCTGGTAAAAAATGTTCTAAAAACGCATCAGATAGATCATCAGATGCATTTCTTATCTGTCTGCTGCCAATCTGACGAGTGTATGGGCACCTTTATTCAGACAAGCCTATAATTTGCTGTAGGAGCATTGAAGGTTTACTGCCTCATCTGCTAACCCCTGTGTCTTCTTCCCTAATGTCCCCAACCCACTACCATCTAGATTGTAAGCTTGCAAGGGAAGGGACCTTCTTCTAGTGTTTCTGACTTTGATGTAATTTATCATTTGAACATGCATCATTATTGGTGATGTTTATAACCACACATCAACAGTGTATGTATTTGTATTGCTGGATGCCCCAATTGTACATGTATACATGCTTCCCACTATTTTTTTTTGTACTACTGTATGTACAGTGCTACAGAAAATGTTGGCGCTATATAAATAAAAAATAATAACTAATAGTAGGTAGTAAAAATCTGACCTATCTGACACGTTTAGCCCATCCATCCAACTGCCAAAATAGTGTGCAGCAAGCAGGGTGGCTGAGCAGCATCTTTCTATAAATCATTTTTAGGGAGTGTCTTTATAAAGAATAAAGGCCATGCTGAGATTCCCCCATGAAGAGATGGACTAGTCAAAAACCTGTCAGTTCAGTCAGAGTTCTACTAACTAATGTAAGTGACAGTGACATAGGAGAAAAGTAATTTATGGCTCATTTTACTCTGGAAGAAAATTACTTATTTGTACGTGTTTACATGTATTTTCAATTTTACAATTTTCACAATAGTGATTCTTAAAGAGAATCTGTATTGTTAAAATCGCACAAAAAGTAAACATACCAGTGCGTTAGGGGACATCTCCTATTCCCCTCTGTCCCAATTTCGCCGCTCCCCGCCGCATTAAAAGTGGTTAAAAACAGTTTTAAAAAGTTTGTTTATAAACAAACAAAATGGCCACCAAAACAGGAAGTAGGTTGATGTACAGTATGTCCACACATAGAAAATACATTCATACACAAGCAGGCTGTATACACCCTTCCTTTTGAATCTCAAGAGATCATTTGTGTGTTTCTTTCCCCCTGCAGCTATCTTCCACTGAAGTGTCAGGCTGTTTCTTCCTGCAGAGTGCAGACAGCTGTGCCTGTATGTAATTCCTCAGTATGTGAAAGCCCAGCCAGCTCAGAGGAGGATTTATCCAGCTTGTAAAAGATAAGAGAGAAGAGAGAAGCTGCACTAATCTAAATAATGCACAGGCAGTGTGCAGAGAGGGGCCTGGAGGGGGAGATGCATCACAGAACCACACCACTGAAGAACTTGGCAGCCTTCCAGACACAGGCTGACAAGTCTGACAAGAGAGAGATAAGTTGATTTATTACAGAGATGGTGATAGTAGAATGTGCTGCAGTAAGCCAGAACACATTAGAATAGCTTTTGGAACTTGTAGGATGATAAAAAACAGGATGCAATTTTTGTTACGGAGTCTCTTTAAACAAAAGATCACATTATTCATCCCTTTTATTGAGAAGGGTCTAGATAAAATTAGATTGGATTTGGTATTGCACAAAGGTAGCATTTTATAACGTACGCTTTTTTTAAATTGTTAAGTAATTAATAAATTGCTTATTTTTTCTTTTTACAATATTCATTTATAAATCATTTAGGGCTGGAACCCACAAGAGCGTTTTTTTGAGCATTTTGGCAGCGCTGCGATACGCTAGCGTTTTGCCAAAACGCTCAGCTGATGTTAATGGATGGGGCAACTTCCACAGGAGCGTTTGCGTTTCCCAGAAACGCAAACGCAGGACCTGCAGCATTTTGGGAGCGTTAGCGCTTCAATGTAAAGTATTGAAACGCTAGCAGAAACGCTCAGCAAAACCTAAACTGAGCGGTTTTGCTAGCGTTTTGCGGTTCAGCACACTGTAACAAAATTAAAAATAATTCACAGGACCAATCAGGATAAAAACGCGAAACGCAAAACGCTACACAACCGCTGAGGAAAAAAATACACTGTTGCAAAACGCGACCGAAAACTCGCATGAATCCGCTTGCAAACCGCTCAGGCAAAACGCTAGCGATTGCGTTTTGCGTTTGCGGATTTCAGTGGGTTCCAGGCCTGAGTCAGTGTTTGCCCATTCTAAAATCTTTTCTTGCCCTGATTTAGGGCTGGATCACACGGGCGTCTGTCGCTCGTTTACCACCGGCTTTCGGGACTCGGCGTTAAACGCTCCCATTCAAGTGAATGTTAGCATTTGTACCGGACTTTTACCGGTGTTTGCACAAACGCAGCGTTCCGATCCCGACTTTCCCTGGCATTAGAGGCGCCCCTGGACGCTACATACTGCATAGCGTCCGAGGGGCGGTTAACCGCCGCGGCTAATGTCCCCCTATGGGCAAGAAAAACGTTGACCACAACTGAAAGCCACTGAAAGCCGGAACGCGACGCCATTGAAAGCCGGGCAGACACCCATGTGAACCAGCCCGTACATCAAGAAGTGTATCGCAGGTGGCGACATCTTTACTGCTGGCAGGTGCATCGTCTTAAAGGACACCTGAAGTGTGAATCATATGGACTCATATTTATTTCCTTTTTAACAATGCAAATTGCCTGGCTGCCCTGCTGATCCGCTGCCTCTAATAATTTAAGCCATAGCCCCTGAACAATTGACAGTAAAATTGAAGTCGCAATTAAAGGTCATCCGTTCAACTGATCTTCACATTTTTAAATAGGTGCCTGAAAGATAATCCAAGATATTTTAATGATACTCAAATAATAACACAAGTAGGGGAAGATGTACTATGTAGTAACTGTAATAAGTGTTTTATGATGAGGGAGGAGAAAAGAATATACCATAGTAGACTGCAAGCTTGCAATGGCAGGGTTCAATCCATTTGGGTCTTACATTTTTTTCTCATACTGTACATTTTTGTATCATCACAATATATTTATCACTATATATTATAAATCACGTGTATACCAATGTGTTGTTTTATGTATACTTGTTTGTTAATGGACCACTTTTGTGAAAAATGTTAAAGTGAGTAGGGAGTCTATTTGTGATCTTTGTATAGATCCTTTCCAGGGAATGCTTTACAAAGAATAAAAGAAATACTCATAATCCCCCATGAGGAGATGGACTAGTCTGAAGCCTGTCAGATCTGTCAGATTTTGACTACCTACTGTAAGCGACAGCAAGATAGAGACAAAGTAATTTATAGTGCATTTTACTCTGGGAGTAAAGTACTTCTTACAGTATATACATGTATTTAAAATTGTACATTGTTCTGCAATAGTGGTCTGTACAGTGCCATGTAAGATGTAGGTGTTATCTAAATTATTATTATTAATAGTACATTTCCTATATACAGCTAGCTTACGACTGCCCATACCCCTTGCATTCATCCCTTATTTGCTTGTACTATGTTTGTGAATGAGCAGAATCCTCTCTTTTGTTTAGCTTGACTTTGTAATTTTACCTCCAGGCCAATCTAGACATAGGTTGTCACCAAGTACAAGGTTTGCCATACAGCAGTGTATTACCTATATTGCCCTTGTTGCTCCATGTAACTTGTATTAGTGTAGTAGCCTAGTGCAGTGTTCCTCAAAACTGTCCATGTGACTCCCCAACGGTGCATGAATTACAAGCAACCTCCCCATGCACAGGTGGGGTAATTAGTGTCACAGCTACATGGAATTTACCAAGCTGAGACACTAATTACCCCACCTGTGCATAGGTTAGGTTGCCTGCAAATCATGCACTGTTGGGGAGTCACGAGGATAGGTTTGAAAAACACTGGCCTAGTGTCACGGAAGATGTAAGTGCTTTATAAATAAACACGTTATTATTAGAGTGGCCTGTAAACTAAACAAGACTGCTAGGCCAATATGCAATTAACTTTTTATCCTGAGCTTTCTCAAATTTGTCAAAATAATGCATTTTAAACCGCCAGCAAGCAAGAAAATACTCAAAATAATTTTGATAGTACTTTTCACCTACTTTTAAGTACTTTTTCAATTGCAAAGTGCTGAAAAATTATTTAAATTGAAGATGAAAAATGATCTCCTAGGAGAAAATTCAGGAGAAAAAGTTCATTGCATATAGGCCCAGGAGCCATATGATGTTTTATGCAAGGAAATATATACTGTATATTCTGGCGTATAAGACTAATTTTTAACCCTTGAAAATCATCTGAAAAGTCAGGGGTCGTCTTATACCCCGGGTGTCATTGATGCCGGGTGGTACGCCCTATCCTGTTACCGCCTCTCAGATCTCGCTGCTGAGGACTGTAGTGAAGCGGTGCAGGTGCTCGTGTGCGAGGTCTGAGAGGAAGAGAGGGAGGTAAATGGGATACAAGGGCGGGCCAGGCAGGTGAAAGAGGCGTGTTTTATGGGCACAGTGCAATCTATTCCTCCATACCGCTCTGATAAACAGGGAAACAGGGAGAGCTGACCAATCCGCTTTAAGGCCCAGTGCACACCAAAACCGCTAGCAGATCCGCAATATGCTAGCGGTTTTGGGAGCTGATTTCAGAGCGATTCTAGGTATGTTTAGAGAGGTTTTCTAAACATACCTAGCGGTTTTGCGTGCGTTTTTGTGTAGCAGATTACACATATTGTTACAGTAAAAGCTGTTACTGAACAGCTACTGTAACAAAAATGCCTGGCAAACCGCTCTGAACTAGCGTTTTTCAGAGCGGTTTGCGTTTTTCCTATACTTTACATTGAGGACGAAACGCTTCCGAAAACCGCAAACGCGGAGCAGGAGGCGCGTTTGCGGCTTGGCAAAAACCGCAAACCGCCGGTGTGCACCATCCCATTGCAATACATTAGACAAGCGTTTTTAGAGGCGGATGCGGCCGGCGGATCGCTCCAAAAACCGCTCGGTGTGCACTGGGCCTAAGACAGGTAGAGATAACCAATCTGCTTATGGAGAGGGAGAGTTGACCAATCCATCCAGTCAATCACCTGTATGCTGTTATATTATTATTATTATTATTATTTAGTATTTATATAGCGCTGACATATTACGCAGCGCTGTACAGTGTATATATATATTGTCTTGTCACTAACTGTCCCTCAAAGGAGCTCACAATCTAGTCCCTACCATTGCCATATGTCTATATCATGTAGTGCAAGTACTGTAGTCTAGGGACAATTTTTTTTTTTTTTTTTTAGGGGGAGCCAATTAACTTATCTGTATGTTTTTTGGAATGTGGGAGGAAACCGGAGTGCCCGGAGGAAACTCACGTTATATACTGGGTACCACATACAGTACACCACCAGTATCTGTTCACGCATAGCACCAGTATATGATGTTTTTTTCATTTTTATTAGGTGTGCATTGGAAGAGGGGTAATCTTATATGAGTATATCCCAAACTCTATATTTGAACTGGAAAAGTTGGGGGGTCGTCTTATACACCCAGTCCTTTTAAACGCCGGTAGTACTACTTAGAAGGCCACATAACAGTGGGAAATCCCAATATACCACCATATAAACTAGCCTTTCAGGTTAGGCCCAGTGCACACCAAAACCGCTAGCAGATCGTCAAAATGCTAGCGGTTTTTGGAGCTTATTTCAGAGCGATTCTAGGCATGTTTAGAGATGTTTTATAAACATGCCTAGCGTTTTTGGGAGCGTTTTTGTGTAGCAGATTACAAATACTGTTAGGCCTGGTGCACACCAGAGCGGTTCTGCTGCGGTTTGCCATCCGCTTGCGGGTGCGGATCCGCTAGGGTAATGTATTTCAATGGGCTGGTGCACACCAGAGCGGGAGGAGTTTCTGCCTCAATGTTAAATATAGGAAAAACGCAAACCGCTCTGAAAAACGGCACTTCACAGTGGTTTGCCAGGCGGTTTTTGTTACAGTAGCTGTTCAGTAACAGCTTTACTGTAACAATACATGAAATCTACTACACCAAAAACGCTTCACAAAACCGCAAAATGCTAGCTGAAACGCTACAGAAAAAAAAAGAAAAAGCGTTTCAAAATCTGCTAGCATTTTGCAGATCTGCTAGCGGTTTTTGGTGTGCACCAGGCCTTACAGTAAAAGCTGTTACTGAACCGCCTCTGTAACAAAAACGCCTGGAAAACCGCTCTGATGTAGCGTTTTCCACAGCGGTTTGCATTTTTCCTATACTTTACATTGAGGCAGAAACGCTTTTGCAAACCACAAACGTGCAGCAGGAGGCAAGTTTGCGGTTTGCTAAAAACCTCAAACTGCTGTTGTGCACCATCCCATTGAAATACATTACCCAAGCATTTTCACAGAAGGATGCGGTTGGCGGATCGCTCCTAAAACCGCTCTTTGTGCACTGGGCCTTAGACGCTGCCCTAATAAATTTGATTAATTTTAGGGAATTAAAGCTTTCACAGCTGCTATTCTAAACTTGGATATGCTGGTGAGTGGCTCATTTTAGGCCTAATTACTAAAATACAGGAATATGTAGGCTCCTCACAGTAAGATTCTGAGGGACAGATCACACTTGCATCTTCTGGAATCACAGTGGATTCCCCGCAAGCATTTTGCCACACAATTCTACATTTTTGGATGCGTTTTAACAGGTGTTTTTTACAGTAGCCATTGATTTCAATGAGAAATGTGCATCAAAAGTAGTGAAGGTTGTTTGCTTTTTTTTAACGCTGCAGTTTTTCTCAAGTGTAACCCCCGCCAGAATGCCCATTGACTCTACCTCAGAAATGTATTCCACAACTGGAGATAACATAATGATATGATGTTTTAATGGTTAATACCTTCCTATAAATCCATATATGCCATGCTGTGCTCTTTCTTGTAAAACCATGACTTTTTATTGAAATTGAATGGAATTGCTTCATCAAAAACAAATTATTTATTGAAATTATGCATTTATATAGGGCTGACATCTTCCACACACAGTGATGCACAGAGTAAATGGTTGTGTCACCAACAGTCCTCACAATCTAATCCCTACCATACTCACAGTCTAGTGTCCATACAATAGTCTGAGGCCAATCCAGGGAGAGCCAATTAGATTAATATGATTTTGGGGTGTGGGAGGAAACTAGAAGACACTCAGGCAAACTCAGAAAGAACACACAAATTCCAGGGTACACCATGGCCCTAAGTGAGGGTACATCAGTCCCTAAAAGCTAATGAACACAGTTCATTGCCTTGCTTCCTTATGTGTAAATCTTTATATATACATCTTTATAGTACATTATTTTCCATAGTGTTTTCTCCCTTTAATTCAGCATTGCAAAAAAATAGAAATCACTTGTCGCACAGGGTAATAAACGAAACACTGTATTAATCCTATTAGCATCCTACACGTAACCAATTAACTTGTCCCAATCAGCCTATGCCTGTGAGCCTGGGAGGACAGGCTCTGCACACTGCGGCCCTTCATGCGGAATGCGGGAGATTATCGCCACTAATGAAATCCCCACTAGCAGCATCTAATGACATTAAACTGGAAAATGACTGCTTTTCTGGGATTAGACCTGTTACGGCGTCCACGGCAATATGGGCATCAGGGGGTGGCTTGTCACCAGCGCTGTGCCTCTACAAGACCCTCAGTACGGCACAAGCTGCACTGCTAATGAAAAGGGAATACACCACTAAATATATATGTATCATATAATTATATTATTATTATTATTATTATTATTATTATTATTATTATTATTATTATTATTATTATTATTATTATTATTATTATTATTATTATGTAGTTTCTCTCTCTATCTGTCGATGCTGTAGGAGAGCAGAATTTGAAATCTGGCGCTGCTAATGTTCCGGGATCTGGATAATGGGAGACACTATCTTGTCCTTAGCCGTCTCCAGACAAATCAGGCATTGACTTGATATTCAAATGTAATGAGACTAAAATATTCAAAGAGCTAATAGTCATCTCTCTGCATATCAATTACATCTTCTAATAGGCATGCGAAAATTAAGATTTGATATTTGCATCTGCCTAGCACTATTCCAAACAACGATCCATTAACTATATTAAAATCAACAGACCTCTAATGAAATGTTTGTTTAAATTGCACTTTATTTCCTGCGCGTAGTAAAATACCCTGCCATGTGGCAGTATACAGCTATACTCTGCACTGTACAGATAGGTGATCACTATAGAGGAATTGGTCATACACCCATGGGACCACCAGCTATCAGTTCTTCACACAGGTCATTCATTTTGTGGATGATTTTGCTCAAAATCTAAATATTACCCGTTTGGTTACAATTAAAAAAAATATATATATATATATATATATATCTCAATAACCTAAACCAACAACAAACCAGTATTAAATAATGGAATGATTTGCACAGATGTGTAGAAAGCCAAAACATAAACTAAACGTAAACTGAAGAACACAGAGCCCAGCAAAACTGTAGTCTCTATATCTTAGTATAAAATCTAAAGTATATACTTGTGCTAATTTTAAAGAGAGCTGTTAACTCTGCCCGCCTTACCAATGATGCAGGACTGAAATATTGAAATACATTAGAATTGTCTGTAAAAAGTGTACTCATTAATCGTGGAAAACGTAATATTGGCGAGATACTGGAGACTGCTGATACACTAAAACACATATTTATGATTCACTAAATCAGGTGAGCCAAACTGCAGTTTTTCCACAACAGGAAATCCTAAAATACTTCACGGTCAAGGTGTTAGTATAGAATGAATGATGTGGAAGAGCGCCCCAAAGGTCAGGGTGTACTTAGGGCAATATATAACTGACCCTGAGATTCCCTGCACAAGCATCACCTGCTTTCACAACAGTGACCATATGCTGCGTCCAAGTGGGTAACCCCAAATAGTGTGTTACTATGATGTCAAATCATTCATATGCTTAGTGCTTCCTATGTAACTGAACACATCATGTGGCCTTGTACAAAGACAAGCTTTCCATCATGTTCTATACCATGTAGTGTGGCATGAGAGATGTCAGCAGTGAGCTCAGTGCCCATGCCTGGCATCATTCAGGGTACAGTGAGTAAAGCCACACAGGGTGCCATGCAGGGGCACCGCATTGTTGGGTGGATCGGGGAAATGGACTCTGCAAGTTCAACAACTTCAGCAACATTTGCGAGGCATCTCCTGTGGTTCATAGCTTGTCCTTTCTTGCCACCACATTTCGCAGGGAAGGAGCGGATGATCAGCCCTTTAGAGAATGGAGCGAGAGTGAGTGACCTATGACATAAATAGGATTATTGCTGAGCAGAGGGCAGCTGGAACATGCCACAGTGGCAGAGAGCAGCAGCTGGCTATGTGCTGTACTGTACCTGGGCTGGCCACACACAGGTGGCATGTATGTAGCGTGCTGTCAGCCTGGCATGGCCATAGGCTTCATTCATCTGCTCGCCTCTCCCGTGCTGGGTGACGTCACGCTGCTCCAATGCTGGGGAAGAGCAGGGCAGGGAGCACTTGTCCCCTCCCCGGAGTTCTGTCACTTTCTGCTGTCCCCATTTTATTCTAAGGGCTACAGCAGCAAGTCACTCAGAGCATTGAACTTGTGCACAGCTTGGCTTGTCTGCACAGAGCCAGCAGGCAGTGCTTAGAGTGACTGTCTCTGCCCTTACACCTGCCTAGCTGGAAGCCTGCTCAGCCAGTGGAAGGAAGGAATTACAGACTGCTGATCCTTATCTGTCACTGACACTTCTAGGCAGGGCTTACAAACTTCAGTTCCCCCTCTGGAAACTCTTTGCGGAACGTCAGATCGGAATAAAAGGATTGGGCTCATATAGCAGCACATTTCTGCGACTCTTCCAAAGTTTTCACTGTTGTTTCTCCAGTAAGAAGATGTTGTGCTGGGGGTGACACAGCTGGGAGAGGAGTGAGCTGTGCACCTGTCATCACTGGGGATCAGCAGCAGCGCCTGCTCCTCCCGGGGACATCAACAGCACAGCAGTGTCTGCAAGGGGCATCAACATTAACGCTTGTTTCTTAAGGGCACATCAACAGCATCGCCTGCTCCTGCCAGGGACATCAACCTCAGCGCCCGCTCCTGCCAGCGACATCAACATCAGCGCCCGCTCCTGCCAGGGACATCAATCTCAGTGCCCGCTCCTGCTAAGGACATCAACAGCAGCTCCTTCTCCAGCCAGGGACATCAACAGCAACGCCTGCTCCTGCCAGGGACATCAACAGCAGCGCCTGCTCCTGCCAGGGACATCAACAGCAGCGCTTGGACTTTGGTGTCATCAGAAGAAGCACCTGCTCCCTGTAAGCAGCCTGGAACTACTGAGGACTTTAGCAGGATGAGCAAACCTGCCGGCTCAACAAGTGGGTATCATACTTTATTTACTATTACACAAGCAGGGCTGGGGGATTGCATGACGCTACTTATTACTTTTCAAAGCAAAATTGGGGTACAGCCTTCAATGAATATCTGCACCCAACCTGCTGTTCATTTAACGTTATACATTATTACACTGATGCAATATTATTGTTCTTATAACTATATGTATTAATTTCTTACTGTTACTTGAGTTAGGATTTCTGAACTGAATAGAAGTAGGAAAAAGTTGAAAACTGCTCACATAACGGACTTGAAATCCGATTTGAATGCACACGGCATGACTAATTATGGCAAATAAGCCGAGAAACAAGGGATGAAGAAAAGGAAAACACTTTAAAGTCACATTCCTGTTAATCTTGAATCCCAGGCACTTTAGCTGGGGAAAGGTCTCTATGCTGCTTATTGTGTACTGCAAAAGTCGCTGCTAATCCCGGGCCAGATTTATGTGGACACAAGGCGAGAGGCGTAATAGGCATTATGCACTATTTTATGCTCTTCTAGTTGTTGCACCTATGACTGATGGGGCTGGTGAAAAGTTAAGTTCCCACCGAAGAATAGAGTGTCAAACATAGAACTCATAGAACTAGTGCTGGCTGGCAAGTGATGGGGCTGATGGAGAAAAACAAAAACATTATATATATATATATATATATATATATATATATATACATACATACATACATACATACATACATACACACATATACACACACACACACGCACGCGCACACGCACACACACACACACACACACACACACACACACACACACACACACACACACACACACACACACACACACACACACACACACACACACACACACACACACACACACACACACACACACACACACACACACACACACACACACACACACACACACACACACACACACACGTCACCAATACTTTACATGGATCCTCGAGTTGGGGCTATCTGGCCTGCAGAATTTTACACTCAGGTTCGATTTATAATTACTTTGCCATTCGTACGAGTCTTGACATTTTTCGACATGCTCAGGGATACATGATTCAGATGAGAGAGTGCTAAGGGTACCTATTAAATATCATGCAGGTATATGCGCAGAAGCAGCAGGTTGACAAGTCACAGGCACATAGAGATATATATATAATAGATGATAGATAGATAGATAGATAGATAGATAGATAGATAGATAGATAGATAGATAGATAGATAGATAGATAGCTGTGTGTGATATTTTGGCCAGTGCTAATGATGAAATAATGTTACCTAATAAGGATCCCCCCACAGGTGCAGCGTGTAATTAGTGCCCCAATGGCGCTGGCAGGCTGGATGAGTGTATAGCTATGTGAACTGATTTCTGCCTGGGTGGTAATAAGAACCCAAGCAGCAGTCCCTCAGACTCAGACTAACTTCTTTCAACAGCCTCTGATGGTAATTACAGTAATCTAAGCTGCCATATATCTTTAAGCAATTATAACACACAAAAAGTCCCAAAGCTCCCCCGCTGCGGGATGTTAAAAACGTTTTCCCAGTTCAATAAAACTGTGTTTTCTGCAGTTGTCCTGAGAGGAGCAGCTGATGGCAACACAGTGCCCCCCAATCACTGGGTGCCCCTCCGACCCCTCTGTCTGGCAGGAATATTATTCTCTTATTTTATTTTACAACATATGCCATCAGTGGTGACTTTTCAGTGCCATGGAGTTGTGTTTTCACATCGCCCAATCCCACAGTCTGTCTGTGTTTTTACATCTCCCAATCCCACAGTCTGCCTTGTAGGAGTGCTTCTTTATCCTGGGCAGCATTAGGTGCACCTTATGTCAGGCTGCAGGCTATGATATGACATTGATGCGTGTGATCCGGCCAGGACAGGCAGTAATGATGTACTAGTGTGACTAAGGGGGTTCAGAAGGTGGAGTCTGTATCAGTAGAAGCTAAGCCTGCAGGAGGGGGGTGAGTGCTCTCCCTGTTAGCATTGTGTCATACTAGAATTCCCATGCTACTCTTTTTGACGGGTCACTGGTGAATCAATAGGTAGGTGGCAGAAAGACCTTGTAATTACATATGAATGTAAACAACACAAATCAATTCCTGCTCCCACTCATCCTCAGGAGTGGATCTACCTGCCAGGCCCTGCCACAGTCCAACCTCATCTCCAAACTTTCCTTACATTTCTACTGTTTGTATGAAAGTTTGTATCAACTGACTTCACAGCCCCCTTCACTCCCACCCAAGCTTAATCCCCCTTCTCCCCAGCCCTGTTGTGTGCAGCAGCTGTCGAGTTTCATTTAGTTGGAGATGTGGCAGCTTGTGTTGGTTGGAGGCAGTCAAACGAGATTCACCGGGGAAATCATTAAGTTAATACTTCATCTAATGTCTCCTGTCTTGCTAAGAGCATTGTCTCCAGTCCTGGCTGGAGGGAAGGGTCTGCTCATTACATGCCACCTAGTGCTGCTGCTGGAATACGTGTTGCCACAGTGCCCTCCATTCTCCCACGCATTCCCCAAATACAGGAAAGTGGCATGGTTTTGTGCCAGTCTCACCAGCGCATTTCCTTCATCCAACATCATCCCATTTCAGGAGCAGACCTCCCCCATCATGCCCACTTACCCCTGCTGCTGATGCTGCTGCTGGAGGGATTCCTAGCTGCAGCCTTGCTTGGGCAACTTATCTTTGTAGGAAGTTCATAAATTGCTTCCTAATGACTTGTACGGGTTTCCAATGCATTGAGAAATGTCTCTATTCGTCAAATGGAGTTACCCTTGTACGATAAAACAATAATACTCACAGATTGAAGTTTATGACAGTCAAATTAGGAAACTAGTTGTGTCTGATTACTATGGGTTGCTGTCGTTTGCGCATTGTCGCTGCACTCTGCACACTTTGGATTAAACCGGTGATCCTAGTTATGTTTATCAATTTTTTTTTAGATGATTCCAAGTTATATTTCTCATTTTGTATAAGAAAATCCAATTTCATAAATAGAAATCCGTTGGTTAAAATGAAATAACGATCTCACACGTTTACACCGGGCACAATGCAATAGTGTTGTTTTTCATAGTGAATACAGCAACTATGCGCTTTCTCTTTTTATCGCTGACCCCTGAATGTAGCTATTTATTTTACATGTGACGTTTTTTTTTTTTTGCATTGTATATTCTCGTATACCACATTAGTTTATTCTGTGAAATATTAGACTTTATAGAGCAACTCTATTATGTTTCCACTTAGCTAATACAAACGTACTCTCCTGAGCTGTGCATACCTACCTGCAAATACTGTCACAGCATAACTATATCACTGTACCTGTATTACCGCACATAGTACTAGTGACCACCCCAATTCCCATCCAAAAACCCACACAACTGCATTGTATCTATAATAATTATAAAGAAAACCAGGGGCGATGCTATGTACGAGTAGTATATATTATTATGTCAGCAAATAACGTTAGTAAACTGTTACTTCAGTCAAAGATCAGTATTTAATTGTGTTTCGATTATATCATACATTGCTGTGGCTAAATTTACACGGAAAGGAACTAACACAATTTAAAGTGTAAAGTAATAAATGCATAACTGACACAGATCATTTTCTGCTATTATAATGCACGTGTGTTTGCAGTTTTTGATGAATAACTCGACAGTAAAACGAAATAGTTTGAACTGTCAGAAGAAGCGATTTTAAATGAATGCTGGAACTGAACTAATTTACTAAAAGTATGGGCGGCACTTTACCCCCGTTCAGTTCCAATACACAGCCAGGTCTAGGAGGATTTATCCATCATAAGTTCTCCCTCTAAATGAATGATGATGATAGTGGGCACGGGCTGGAGTCCTGCATGGCTACCCTGGCATCGCCTGTAGGCACCTTCAGTATTGCCCATAGTGGACGGTCCAGGGGGGGAGGGGGGGGGGGTCACCACATAACGGTAGTGTTTTTTCATTTATTTATAGAGTATTGTATATCATTCCAGGTAGGAAAAGTGGCTCACTGTAATGGTAATAAATACCTCTATTTCCCAGGTACGTTTTCGTGATTTGGAATTACTAATATCTATGGGATTTGTACTGAACTCGGCCAAATGAGAATAATAAAAAACAAAAAAAAAAAAAAATAACAGCAAACATAAATGTTGAAAAGTTTTGGAATACAACTGCATGGATGGAAATTGAAAGTGATATGAAATACTTCCCCATTATGCTGCACGTTATTTCTTTGCATATATGACGTGGCTATGTTACAGATGAGCGAACAGTTCCAGGAAAGGTGTTGTCCATTACATAACTGGATATGTTGTAGATGAGTACATGGGGTGTCAAGGTGCCATTATTCATTTCCTCAAATATTTGTTGTGCTATTTATTTGCTTTGTATGCTGTCTGAATCACTGACCCAGAATAAGCCTGCAGATACCATATTATGACACAACTCTGACTCCAATGGCTGTATAGTTTATGTTTTACTGAACTCAAAAGATCTTCAGAACAGCCAGAGAACTGGCATGTTTTGAAAGGGTATCACTCAATATTTCTTTGGTTGGATGGTCCCTAACCCTAAGCATCTGCTATCTGCTTTCCCTCCCTCACCACTCAGCTCTTTCCATTCACATAGTCTTACATGCTCAGTACAGCTAAGCTGACAAGTAAAAGGGGTGCTTGGTAGTACTTTGGATACTTTTTGCCCCTAGCTTTCTTGTATTGTGCCATAATGTCCAACTTCCCACTTCAAATGTGGAGACTATCCTACACCTGGAAGACTGTAAAGTGCCATTTCTCTACTTAAAACTGAAGGGGTGTGCCAGTTTCATCTCCACACATACAGAAAGACATATCCATAATACAGCTCAGGAGGTAGGTGAGTGGATTATGGTTTATGATCTTGAAGGACTGGTCCAAGGCTGCTGGTTTATAGCTCAATTATCAATTATACCCTATTAATTTCGTAGAGCTATGCATACTAAACTGCAGTGCAGAGTACCTCTAGTGGTACAGTAATAGAGGTTCAGATGTTGCAACCACACCTGGGCCCCTAGTTCAGAATGAAAGCCCACTGGGTGCCCCCTTTCAGCTGCTGCACTAGCTTCTCATTGATGGCATAGTAGTAATAATCACCTCTACATGTGCTTTGAATATTGGCACTCATTTAGAAATTGTTCCTCAAATTCCATTGACACCTCTTTCACACTGTGTCTGCTCTTGCAAAGCATGTATCATGTGGTTGTTATACATACAGTTCTGGGAAAGGGGGCAGGGCATGTGGAATTTGCATGATGTACCACAACTCTTGCTTTGCCTTTGGTTTCCTTACCAGGAACCCATCACTTTGCTGCTGGAGAAATGAGCACCATATCATTCTATAGGACTGTCAGGAAGATTGGGCATTTATTAGCAGTGCTTCCCCAGAATTGTGGTTACTGAGAAGTGGAAAACTGTCACACATCTTGGGCCTGATTCAATTGCAAGTGCCCAAAGTCTTGGTTATATAAACGTTCGTTCACACATTGTTAGTAATCATATACAAAACCCTATTGCATGCAACAGTGGGCAATCACCAGGTAAATGCATGTCCACTTTCATTATTACTTGGGCATGCTAGTTGTTGGTTTCTATGACTTTAGTGTTTATTTTCACCACTTGGCCAGAATCTGTTGTTTGTTTGTGGACTTGATGAATGAAATCATTTTTCTTCATAACCAATCATTTTAGTTTTTGTTTTTTTTTGTGTGGGGATTTATTCATGGCAATGCAATTCATATAATCTAGCATATGTTCTTATATTTCTGACTGCTAAATCTTATTACTCTTTAAACACTACAAAATTATATTTTACTAACTGACCACCCCAGGGCCAATAAATAATTATACTCCGTTTCCCTTTATAATTTGTTAAAATAATCTTTTCCAGCTGCATCCAGACATATATAAGTAATCTGAAATAAAAGTTAATGAGACACTCCTAAAAATTCATGGCCCTTTTCCGCAGACATTTGCAATAGCAATCGAAAAGGCACTCCAGTGTGATTGCAATTTTTCTGTATGTTTCTGCACATTTTGGTACAATTTTCATGCAATCGTTTATTTTCATTGTCTAATTGCATTTGCATTATTTTGGTAATTCATAAGCAAAAAAAACAGAAGTCGCAAGCAAATTGCAGAACACCTTATTTGGTATGTGATACTCCTGCGCTCCCATTGACCTTAGCCTGAACACAAATGCAAGAAAAATGCATCAGGCACTATATTTGGTGAAAAAAACAACAACATTGCAATAGTGGGAAAGGAACGGTGCAATTTGGATTAAATTGCTGGTGTCCTTGCAATCTGCAAATAATGCATGATCAGAAAATTGGATTGAATGGCAGTTAGTTAAAAAGGGTCCTAATTCTTGGCTAATTAGAACCACAATAATCACTGGCATTTAGCAGGGTTATTATAGAGTGCAGGATGACAGCCAACTAGTTTTGATACTGGATAGTGATCCCTTATCTACAGTGGGCAGAGCTACTTTTATATAGGGAGGGGTGATTCCCAAAATTTAAGTTGGTATGAACTGTCCTATAATCAGGGCTGAGATAAGGTATTCCAGCTATCAACACAGAGATACTCAAAGCAGATCTGAACTGAAAAATAAAAGTCAAAATATACATACATAGGTCATAATTACTTCCCGTGTAGTCTGCTTATCAATCTCTTTGTCTTTGTTCACATCTAAAATTCAAATGGCCGACGGCAGTGAATTTCGAATTTTTTGAGCATTTTTTCCCTCCACCTGGCGCTCCACTGCGTGCTACAATTTTGTGCAAAGTGCTTTTGTAAGTGCTTTTGCAGAGCGATTCTGTTATGTCACTTCCTGATGTCAGTCAGGAAGTGAACTCTTTGACCCGGAAAATAATAAATACAATGTATTTATTCTTTAAAAAGCAAACGCAATTGCTGCATAAAGCGATTTTGTGAGCGTTTAGCACTCTTCCTATACCTTCCATTAGAGCAAAATTGCCCCAAAGATGGTACAGGCACCGCTTTACGGAGCGCAAAGCGGATGAAACGCACTGATATGAACCTTATTATAGAGAATCATTGCACAAGCGTTTTGTGGGCGATTTTGAAAATCACCTGCGCTTGAAAAAAGGCCGAAAACTGTCAGTAACTGATAGAGTGAAAAAGGGCCCCAAGGCTTTCAGCCTACCTGAGATACAAGTCTGATAAGATCTTGTTGTCAGAACTGGAAGGAATAGTTCTTAAAAGAAAATGGTGAGCTTCTGAGAGGAACTGACGGCAAGGTTAGTATGCAATATTCATTCACAGGTACATCATGTGCTTATTTTAAATAATTTTAAAAGGATTAGGTTCACTTTAAGTGTGCATTGTGCACCTCATCAAACTCTGAATGCTTGCTCATACCTCAGGCCACTTATATAAATAGATTAGAATACATTTTATAATTTCATTATGTAATGTATCATCTAATGGGTTAAAGGAAATCTAAAATCTCAGAAACTCACCATTTTCTTATTACAATGATTCCTTCCAGTTTTCAAAAGATTTTGTCAGAACTGAAATATATCGGTTGCTGTTAGTTATGTATCAGTTGCTGTCAGTTATAACTGAAAGGACAACTGATGTGCAAGGTAATTTTCATGTTTCCCTATTGGATCAAGTGGGCGATATTACAGTTTAACATCAGACCTAGAAGCTGTTACGGGGTCCTCACCATTTTCAAAATGGAGGACAGAGAATTCAGTCAATCACAGTGGACTAGAGATGGCCTGAACATCAAATTTTTGGTACATGAACGCGAATTTACTGCAAATGTTTGTAAACCGGCTGTTCACAGCGGACTCCATAGACGTAAATGGCAGGCGAATGGCCGCCAACTTTAGTGGTTAATAGAAAAGCCCACTTATGTGCTAGAAACACCAAATTTGCAGGGTATGTGAAGGAGGACAGTGGGTACAAGAGGACACGTTTTTGAGAAAATCGATTTTAAAGTTTGAGTGCAGAGTGTGGGAAATGTTTCCCTGGCCGTTGATTTTAGGGGTTAATAGTAAAGCCCCCGTATGTGCTAGAAACACCAAATTTGAAAGGTAAATAAGAACACTGGGAACAAAAGGAAAAACAGTTTTTCAAAAAGACCTTATCGTTTTTGAGAAAATCAATGTTAAAGTTAGAGGGAAAAAATAGCAAAGTATAGGCAAAGTCACTGCGCAAAAATGACAGATAATGTATTTAGATGTATAGAAATGTATTTTTCTTTTATATGTTTAGTGTGGGAAACAAAAAAAAATAACATGGGGTACCCCCTCCTGAGCCTCTTTTACCCCTTGTCCCCCATGCAGACTGGGATAGCCAGAATGCGGAGCCCCAGCCGCATGGGGCTTTGCACCCTGAGCTATACCAGCCCGCATGGTCCATGGTGTGAGGGGGCCCTGGAGGGGAGGGGCAGCCAAGCCTCCCCCCCCCCCCCCCCGAGCCCTTGTCGAATCCATGGACAAGGGGCTCTTCACCACCTCTGGTGCCCCAGGAGGCGGTAGTGGTTGATGATGCTCGGAGGGGGGGGAAGAGGACCCCCAGATGCCCCCCCCCTCCCAGGAGAAATGAGTATAGGGGTACATATTATCCCTTTCCACAAAGGGTTAAGTGACATAAAAACACAACCACAAAAAAGTCCATTATTATTCTAAATCTACCAGAAATACTTACCCGTATCTTAAAAAAAAAGTTCCCACGCCAATATCCTTGGAAATGATCCCACACTAATATCCTCTATCTTGCGATCTTCTGTTACATTGATTGAAGATCTCTGCGGCACCTGACACTACACACCCCCGCTAGCCGCGCAGATCTCAGCTATACTAATTAAAGCATCTTTATATTTCCCTCCAAGGGTCCCTATTGGTTCCTTAACCTCCCTGGCGTTCAGTTTCTGCTGGATTTCTGTGCAAAAAGTGATCCAATTAATTTTCATAACCTTTTTTTCCTGTGACTTAACAAAATGTTTCAAGCAAGGGTCTAGTAAACATTTTGAGTCCAATAAAAGCTTGAAACACAAAATCTGAACTAAATTTTAAAAAATTACTCCCTCAAATCTCTGATCATTTATACTTCCAAGCTGCAGCTGCTCAACCTGCACTAATACAATAGAGATGAATGATGGGCAGATTCGACCAAGTGACAAAATCAAAATCTTTATCTAATCAAATCTGATTAGAGAGAGATCCGTTGGCTGCCCATACTCCGCAGGCTGATTCCCTAAAACATTTCAACATGAAATCGCTCGGGAATCTGCCATGCCCGTTGCCTTGTCGCTGCCCCCCCCCCCCCCCCAATGTAAAAATGTACTCCCGTGTGTGCATTTATACATTACCTGTCCTGTGCCACCCACCGCGTTGTGCCCATCTGTCTTCGGAATTTCCAGAAGATTATTGTAGGTAGGTGGCCAGGTCTAGGTGCCCCCAGTGTACGCTAGGTAAGTGCAGGTGCCCCCCAGGATCGGCTGGTTAGGTGCCCCCCCAGGATCGGCTGGTTAGGTGCTCCCCAGTAGTATAGGCTAGATAGGTGCCCCCCAGTATAGACTACAAAGGTGCCCCCCAGTAGAGGCTAGATAGGTCCCCCCACTATAGGCTAGACAGGTGTCCCCCAGTATAGGCTAGCTAGGTACAGGAGCCCCACAGTATAAGTTAGCTAGGTGCAGGGACTCCTGTACACTATCTGCAACATTAGTGATGTAAGGCATAGTGCCCCCCACAGTATAAGTTAGCTAGGTGCAGGGGCTCCAGTACACTATCTGCAGCATTAGTGATGTAAGGCATAGTGCCCCCCACAGTATAAGTTAGCTAGGTGCAGGGGCTCCAGTACACTATCTGCAGCATTAGTGATGTAAGGCATAGTGCCCCCCACAGTATAAGTTAGCTAGGTGCAGGGACTCCTGTACACTATCTGCAACATTAGTGATGTAAGGCATAGTGCCCCCCACCGCCTGATCCCCCCCGTAATGTCCCCGTTGCAGCCACTGCCTTGCTAGATACATACCGAGCCTCGTTGCAGCGAGCGCCCCAGGCTGTCTTCACAGCTCCGCATATCTTCCGGTATGCGGAGTATGGGATGTCTGACATGGCTTCAGTCCCAATCCTCCGCATACCGGAAGATATGCAGAGCTGTGAAGACAGATGGGGCTCTCGCTGGAACGAGGCTCAGTATGTATCTAGTAAGGCAGCGGCTGCATCGGGGGCATTAGGGGAGGATTGGGTAGTGGGGGGTACTATGCCTTACATCACTAATGCTGCAGATAGTGTACAGGAGCCCCTGCACTTAGCTAACTTATACTGTGGGGAACACTATGCCTTACATCACTAATGCTGCAGATAGTATACAGGAGCCCCTGCACTTAGCTAACTTATACTGTGGGGGGCACTATGCCTTACATCACTAATTCGGCAGATAGTGTACAGGAGCCCCTGCACCTAGCTAACTTATACTGTGGGGGGCACTATGCCTTACATCACTAATTCTGCAGATAGTGTACAGGAGCCCCTGCACTTAGCTAACTTATACTGTGGGGGGCACTATGCCTTACATCACTAATGCTGCAGATAGTGTACAGGAGCCCCTGCACTTAGCTAACTTATACTGTGGGGGGCACTATGCCTTACATCACTAATGCTGCAGATAGTATACAGGAGCCCCTGCACTTAGGTAACTTATACTGTGGGGGGCACTATGCCTTACATCACTAATGCTGCAGATAGTATACAGGAGCCCCTGCACTTAGCTAACTTATACTGTGGGGGGCACTATGCCTTACATCACTAATTCGGCAGATAGTGTACAGGAGCCCCTGCACCTAGCTAACTTATACTGTCGGGGGCACTTTGCCTTACATCACTAATGCTGCAGATAGTGTACAGGAGCCCCTGCACTTAGCTAACTTATACTGTGGGGGGCACTATGCCTTACATCACTAATGCTGCAGATAGTATACAGGAGCCCCTGCACTTAGCTAACTTATACTGTGGGGGGCACTATGCCTTACATCACTAATTCGGCAGATAGTGTACAGGAGCCCCTGCACTTAGCTAACTTATACTGTGGGGGGCACTATGCCTTACATCACTAATGCTGCACATAGTATACAGGAGCCCCTGCACTTAGCTAACTTATACTGTGGGGGGCACTATGCCTTACATCACTAATGCTGCAGATAGTATACAGGAGCCCCTGCACCTAGCTAACTTACACTGTGGGGGGCACTATGCCTTACATCACTAATGCTGCAGATAGTATACAGGAGCCCCTGCACCTAGCTAACTTATACTTTGGGGGCACTATGCCTTACATCACTAATGCTGCAGATAGTGTACAGGAGCCCCTGCACCTAGCTAACTTATACTGTGGGGGGTACTATGCCTTACATCACTAATTCGGCAGATAGTGTACAGGAGCCCCTGCACCTAGCTAACTTATACTGTGGGGCTCCTGTAGCTAAGGAAACCCCCTGAGCGGCATGCCTGACACTGAATAAAACTTTTTTTGAAAAAAAAGTAGGTAATCAAAGTACCGTATATACTCGCATACAAGCCGAATTTTTGACCCCCAAAAAGGGGGTCAAAAGTTGGGGGGTCGGCTTGTATGCGAGTCTTCCCTGGTGGTCCGTGGTCCGCGGCCCCCGCTCCCCCCTGCCCGCTCCCCCCGCCGCCGCCGCCGCTGCTATTACCGTATATACTCGCATACAAGCCGAATTTTTGACCCCCAAAAAGGGGGTCAAAAGTTGGGGGGTCGGCTTGTATGCGAGTCTTCCCTGGTGGTCCGTGGTCCGCGGCCCCCGCTCCCCCCTGCCCACTCCCGCCGCCGCCGCTGCTATTACTTGTTTTGGCAGCGGCTTCCTCGTCCCCGGCGGCGCTTCCTCTTCCCCGCTCTCATGCCTCTATGAAGAAATCACAGCAGCGCGCCCGGCGCTGCTGCTCTGATGATGCAGGGGGCAGGAAAGAGCGTTTCCCATGGTAACGGCGATGCAGATCGCCGCTACAGGGAGCCGCGCTCTTTCCTGCCCCCTGCATCATCAGAGCAGCAGCGCCGGGCGCGCTGCTGTGATTTCTTCATAGAGGCATGAGAGCGGGGAAGAGGAAGCGCCGCCGGGGACGAGGAAGCCGCTGCAGGTAATAGCAGCGGGGGAGCAGGGCACTATACCGGCCACTACCTACCTACACTGGGTACTATACTAGCTATACTGGGGCACTACCTACCTAAACTGGGCACTATATTAGCTAAACTGGGCACTATACTAGCTATACTGGGGCACTATACTAGGTACTATACTAGCTATACTGGGGCACTACCTACCTATACTAGGTACTATACTAGCTAAACTGGGCACTATACTAGCTAACCTGGGCACTTTACTAGCTATACTGGGGCACTACCTACCTATACTGGGGCACTACCTACCTATACTGGGCACTATACTAGCTATACTGGGAACTATACTAGCTATACTGGGCACTATACTAGCTAACCTGGGCACTTTACTAGCTATACTGGGGCACTACCTACCTATACTGGGGCACTACCTACCTATACTGGGCACTATACTAGCTATACTGGGAACTATACTAGCTAAACTGGGCACTTTACTAGCTATACTGGGGCACTATACTGGCTATACTGGGGCACTATACTAGCTATACTGGGGCACTCTACTAGCTATACTGGGGCACTCTACTAGCTATACTGGGGCACTCTACTAGCTATACTGGGGCACTCTACTAGCTATACTGGGGCACTATACTAGCTATACTGGGCACTATACTAGCTATACTGGGCACTATACTAGCTATACTGGGGCACTACCTACCTAAACTGGGCACTATACTGGCTAAACTGGGCACTATACTAGCTAAACTGGGCACTATACTAGCCATACTGGGGCACTATACTGGCTAAACTGGGCACTATACTAGCTAAACTGGGCACTATACTAGCTATACTGGGGCACTACATACCCATACTGGGCACTATACTAGCTATACTGGGACACACTGGGGGGATTACGCAGCCTGCACCAATCCAGCATTTCCTACCCCCGGCTTATATGGGGGTCAATCATTTTCCCCTGTTTTTCCATGGAAAAGTTGGGGGGTCGGCTTATATGCGGGTCGGCTTATATGCGAGTATATACGGTACATTAAAACCTATTTGGGGTATTTTCTAGCTTGCTGGAGGCTTTGCGGGTATTTTATTGGTAAGGTGTGAGAAACTTCTACTGTGTGAAACTCAGGAGAAAAGTGAATAAAATATGGGCCCAAGTGTGTAGTAAATAATTAATATATGGATTATGGATGTAGGGCTATTCATAGATTATGGTCTTTCTATAAAAAAATATAATTGTGTTGCAAATACCAGTTGTTTGTTAAAAGGACCATTAAGATTACCTTGTTATTAGTGTGGAAAGGTGGCCGATCAAGAGGTAAATAATACAAATTAAGCTATTCATAATACAGGTTGATAACCCAATTAGGTAAGTGATCAGTTACTTCTAAATCATTATGTGATTGTGTAGTAGTGAGGGAAGAAATCTGATTGAGAATCAATTGCACCACTACTGCCACAGGAGTTGAACCACTCGATATAGTATTCTACTGTATATGGTCATTGGTCCTCCCCCACCTACTCAACAAATATACTGCCATGCCTGATCATGCTTTTGGTCAATTAAGTGTTTAAAACCAACTATAAGTTTATTGATTAAATACATGGTGATGACTGCCAGCTAAAAGTAATTACATCTGCTTGAAATAGCTTCCCCTGCATGGCCACCTATGATGCTAATAGGGATAAGCGTTTCACAAAATTTTTGTGAACCTGCCAGAGACAATTTTGTTAATCCTAACCCTAGGTGCACACAATGCAATTTTCTGACTGTAAGCTCAATTTCTGATCGATTTTTCATTCACTTCTATGAAAAATCGATCGGAAATCAGATCGAATATATTGGAAATAATTGATCTGACAGTAAATCTGTCAGAAACTTGTATCATGTGTACCTAGTATTAGATCCCAAGTTAAAGTCATAGACAAAGCCTGCCTGCCTGGTAAGATCTTTATTTCACCCTGAACCTAATATGTTGCACTGAGGCAACTCTAGACTAGAGATATGTAGAATTAGGGATCATTTAGCTTTCTGTTAACTTGGCCTTTGCTAAAGAAAAAATTCTGCTATTTGGTAGCTAAAGTCTGCAGCTCTGTCCTTGGTCCCATCAGACTACAGTCATGGCCGGATTTCTGGCAAGGCCACATAGGCCATGGCCTAGGGCACCAGATAAACAAGGGGCGGCCTGCAGACAGTGGGCATTATTTGCAGGGCATTATTTGCAAGTGTCCAAACAAATGAAAGTGGTCAGGATAACTGCACTATTAGTACCAGCTGGAACCTGCCTGTGCTGTGCTACAGGCAGCTGCATTCCGTTAACCAAACGTTTGTGAACAGTGTGTGACTAGCAAAAAGCCAGACCTTGTCCAATGACATAGCAGCAGCTCCAGGCAGTTACGGAAGGCCGGGTCTCACACACTTGGTGTGGGGGATGAAAGGACCAGGGGCAGCACCAGCAAATAGTACAGAATACAGAAGGCAGCCTCTCACAGTACCTATTTCTTAATTATTGATTGGCCAGCGCTGTTACCCTGGAGACAGCAGTGGGTACAGGACTCACTTTTACGTGTTGCTGACCCCACCCAATGTCCAATTGTGAGCCACTTTTGACTATGTGTGTGTGGTGGACAGCTCCCACCACACCCATCACCTGTAGATCGCTTGATTGACCAGTTCCCCCATGTGACATGATTGATTCACTTCACGTTGCCATGGAGACCCCGGCACTAGCCCCAATAGTGGACACCATCGGCTCAAAAAATTTTTGGATGGGTGTGTGTGGAGAGAGGTGGTAGGATACGGTTTCGGTTGGGGCGGCTGGTAATAGTCGGCCTTGGGCGGTAAGAAGTACAAATCCGGCCTTGACTACAGTTACAATTACCAAAGGGTTAGTAGTAAAGTGGATCACCTGCACCAGGTTGTCCTAGAATTACTAGCAAAAAAAATAAACAAAAAACACCACACTGCATATATGCACATAACTACAATTAGATGATTGCACATTTGAGATTTGAGATGTCTAACTAATGGAAAATTATTGTAATAACTCTCCAGTACCTGTTTGCTGGATCACTTACTGTAGGTTCTCCACTGTTATCAAACATTCTCCAGCTTTGTAGTATCCGAGTAAATCTAGGTAGGTGTCTATAGCTAATAAACAATGCTGTGAGTTCTGCTTGAAATGTGATGTCTACATGGAATCACTGGTGAGACTGGATAGAGTTTAGTTCAGTTTGCTGAGTGAAGAGTCCCAGATTCACACTGTAAATCAATCCCACATATCCTTGCGCTCTTTGTTAATTTGGAACACTGTTTTTAAAGTTATTTATTTTCAATTAGTATATCTCTCTCTTTAATTGATATAAACCAGCTGCACAGAAAAATCATTACGGATATAATTCCAATGATGGTGGACATTACAGAGCACAATGTTAACAGTTACAGAAACAAGCTGCATTTTAATGAACATAGATTTATAAAGTCAGATGCAAAGAAAACTGGAGCAAAAATTGAGAATTTGCCAACAGCAGCTTATATGATTTTACCTTTTTTAAGAAAAAACTTGTCATTGGATAAAAATGAGCATGTAAAAATATGATTTAATTTTGTTCAATTATTTGCCCTTTATAAGAATTGTTTTTACTTCAGAAACTGGGTGATAACACACACACTGAAGATGTGCTTTTGTTACATAAAATAAAACATTTGTTCAGCTTGAATATAATACAGTTAACAAAAAAGAAAAAAAGAAACAGTGTAAGAGTTCCCCACTAATCTGAAGTGAGGAACACAAAACTATGAGCAGAGAGAGATCCAGTGTCCATCCATGTCAGTAGTGGGGGTCGCTTTCGATGGGGATGGAAGGCAAAATGGGACAGCAAAAATTTTCTTCCCCAAAACATATTGAGACCACTGAAGATGGGAATGGGAGCTTGTTGGATGCTTCTTAATCTAGCTGGAAGGCTGGTAAAGAACATTGGGGCTAATAAGTACAGGGCCCAGCCTTTTATGGTTTATTAACTCTAATTGTACACACTAGGCAAATTGGATCTGAAAAAAACAACCCTGTTCTTAATAGCCAGGGCAGGGTGGTAATTTGCTTGCTTCCTTATCTGGGTGATCAAATATCTCAATAGACTGTAGCCCACCACACTAGAGTGTGTCCACCACCAATGGGCCGGTGACAGGCCAGGCAAGCTGGTAATTAGAGTTAGGGGGAACTTTGACAATCTCACTATGGCTGGGAAGGGGGGTTGTTCCAAGCTAGTATAGCACACAGTTTTTTTCCTCTTTTCTTAGAGTAAAAACAATAGCTATATTTTTGCCAGCTATACTGCTCTGCTGTCACCTCCGCCTACCAGCGGACAAACTCAAATATCAGAAACACCGGGTTTTTCTTTCTGAATGGGCATTTAAATCTGCCCTCCAGGATATTTTTTTAAAGTGGAAGTAGCTAGAAAAACTATATACATACTGTATGTATTTCAGCACAGGAAGGGCTGGATCAAAATGTACTAAGAAAGCACAGTCTGGTAGACATTAAAAGAAACCTGATGCTATGGTGCTGTTGCTCAATCTCTTTTAAAAATGTTACATGACTGCAGAGCTGATAATCTGTCTTCATGATATTACGCCTTAATATTTTCTGAATCACTTACTCAGAACAAGGATTCTCTGACTCCACACAGACAGGATACTCTCACTCCACTAAGACTTTACAGTCTTAAGAGTACAAGTTAGTTGCAAGTTTGTAATTAAAAAAATCACTGAAGCCAAATGATCAGCAAGGCAGCCAGACAACTGGCATGAAGTACGGGATAGCACTCTAATATGGTTATTTAAAAATGTGTGTCAAGACTTACTGTACTCAGTATCCACTGGGAGAAACCTAAAAACAATACATGTGTTGAAGAGTTTAGCACCACTCAATGGAAATAAATTCTCCTTAATGACTGATACACATAAAATAATGTAATATTGGAAATATTTAATCATATTATATACCCAACATGCCTTTTTTTACAATTAGATAACAGCCAACACGACTGTAAAGAGTGGAGAGCAGGAGGAATATTTTTTCAAACAATGGTTTGAAAGATGTTAGACTTGATTTAGTTAGATGAGGTTTATTTATTTTTGCATTAATTATCCCACTGGATAGCTTCTTTAATAGTAGAAATAAGTGGAGACAAGACTGGAATCAAAACATCCTCTTCAGTATGCTGTTGAGGAGGAAGTTGTGATTTCAGAGTATAGACAAGGTGGTGAAATCTGAAGTTTCAGGTAGAGGAGAACGCCTTTGTGTGGCTAATTTATTCTGCTTGACTAAAGACAGGACTCAGGACAAATCTTCTTCCCTGTTGTTGGCAGAGTCTAAAAACAATATCAATGACCTTCATCACCTGATGATCACTTGATGGCTGATCTTTACCACCCCTTGTCCTGATAGGGCTGAAAATTTACAACCATTCCCAACACAGTCAAGCCAATGTGCAGACATATTTTGTAGTACATGTACAGGGACTTCTCCTTTGGAAAGGGATGAACCTATGGCAGACTGGCAGTACACACGTGCGTTTATTATTGCCTATCGGAGATCCCTCAGGCAACAAATTGGGGACTGATGCTGTACAGATGCATATCTAGCATTCTGTTGCTGTGGAGGGACATAGAAGGATCTAACATGTTCGATTCTTAAGCAATGTCAGATGTATGATGTACACACACTAGCCAAAAGATTGTTGTCCGAAGTGGTCATTATCAGCAATTTCGTCCGACTTATACAGATGAAAGAAGAGAAAGAAAGAAACATAGAGAAGGTACGGTTACTGTCCATGGGGGACAAAAAAGAGAGGGTTGCTCGGATAGCCCTGATCACGAGTACGAGTGATCACGAGCATGACTCCGCCCCCTTACATGCTAGAAACACCAAATTTGCAGGATATGTTAAGAAGAACAGTGGGAACAAGGGGAACATTTTTTTCAAAAAGACCTTATAGTTTTTGAGAAAATCGATTTTAATGTTTCAAAGGAAAAATGTATACATTTAAATGCGGTAAATGACAGTTTGTTAATGTAGCAAAACCAGCTGACTTTAGCGGTTAATAGCAAAGCCCCCTTACATGCTACAAACACCATTATGTTATGTTAAGAACAGTGGGAACAATGGGAAATATTTTTTTCAAAAAGACCTTATAGTTTTTCAGAAAATTAATTTTAACGTTTCAAAGGAAAAAAGTATACATTTAATGCGGTAAATGACAGTTAATGTAGCAAACCTAATGGTAGTGTAAATTTACATATATCAAAAGAAAGAGCAACTAATTTCAAGACAGGGTTCCCAGGCGGTCTGTATGCAGTGCATACTGACTCCCTGGAAACCCCTCTGGAGCCACAACGCTTTGGCAAGGGATCGCTATACAGACGTAATATAGCTGTATAAAGATCCCTGGCATTAAAACTTTTTTTTATGTTCAGAGGGTGGGAAATAAAAAAAAAATGACGTAGGGTCCCTCCTATTCAGCATATTTAACCTCTTGTCCCCATGCAGGCTGGGATAGCCAGAATGGTCCATGGTATGGGGGGGCTCCGGGTCAGCCAAGTTTCCCCCCACCCCACGGAGCCCTTGTCCAATCCATGGACAAGTGGCTCTTCCCCACCTCTGGTGCCCCAGGAGGTGGTGGGAGCAACAACTCCCCGGAGCGGGGGGTGTTCATGGTGGCATCTGGGAGTTCATATCAGATAGAAGACCACAAACCCATATAGTAAGATTTTGGAGAGGGTTAAAGTTCACTAATAAAAATAGTGGTTTTAGAACTGTTCATTTTCAAAATAATGGTAAATAGCTCTTTACTTAATAACAAACTCAGCGTAATGCATTTGTTTGTATCTACAACATTCTTTGTTCAGCAAGGCATTACAAAAGCAGTTTGGATCTGATCTGATTGCCGTTTGAAAAACAGTAGTTTATAACCATAAATGACAACTACCTTTTGCACCAGATGATTCTGAAGATCTTTGCACCATGTTAGAAAGAGTCTCACGGATTCCAGGTATATGCCAGTACTAGAGTGAGAGGTTTATTTATCAAGCTGCATTAAAAATGCTAACTGTCAGTGTGCATTTATTTTCCATTACAGAAAATTGCTGGCATCCTGATTGTAAAGATGTGATAAGGCACACTGATAGTGCCACATGGCCTCCACAAAAACAGTTTTGCCACATTAAAGGTGGCGCAAGCTATTTAAGACTGTGGGGCCACAGAGGAACATGTGATTGGCAGAGATTGAAATCCTCTCCCACTTATGGGACTTATTTTGTAAAACATGGAAATGTTTCTACAACAAATTTGGACCCCACCTATCTTAATTCTCATAATTATGTCCAACAATATTTTTTACGTGACTTAAAGTGTACCCAAGGTGACATGATGAAATAAAAGTGTATGTAAAGTGCCAAACATATTAATAACTAGGCTGTGTCTTTTTCTGTCTAAGAGTTAACCTTCAGGCATGCAAGTGACAATTTCTCTCTTGTTGAACCCTTATCAGATTGTAGTGTAAGCCTTACTGATAAGGAATTACCACCATAAATCACTTTCCTAGCAGAGAAGAGCTTGTGACTGCATGGGACAGATAAAAAGAAAATCAATAGTTCATGTATTTTAGCTCTGGGTCACCTAACTACTAGCCGACCGCGTCACGCCGATGGGCATGGCCGTTGTGGCAGCCCCAGGACCGCCTAACTCCGATCGGCGTAAAGTCCTGGGCCTCTGTTTTGCAGGAGATCGTGCGCAGGCTACGCACGCATCTCCTGCTTGGTGGGCAAAGCGGAGACTGTTAGACGGCGAAACCGCCGTTTAATTACCCATACAGTGCTGCGATCTGCAGCAACGTTGTACTCAGGACAGCTGTGTGACACGGACTGTCCCCTCCAAGGGATCAGAGGTGATCGGCTGTCATAGGCAGAAGCCTATGACAGCTGATCACAGTGATTGGCTGGCGAGGGGAGGGAGGGCAGGTGGGCCTAGGGGGAAAAAAATAGTAAAATTTATTAGAAAATAAATAACAATATTTATTAAAAAAAATAAACTCATGGGGAGCGATCAGACCCCACCAACAGAGAGCTCTATTGGTGGGGAGAAAACGCCGGGGGGGGGGTTCGAGGGATGTAATCACTTGTGTGCTGTGTTGTGCGGCCCTGCAGCTTGGCCTTAAAGCTGCAGTGGCCTATTTTACAAAAAAAGGCCTGGTCTTTAGGGGGCTTTAACAGTGTGGTCCTCAAGTGCCATTGAGCAGAGACAATTAAATACTAGATCTACTTTGTAAATGTTTAAACATAAAATAAAACCATGGGATATCTAAAAAAGTCATTTTTAGGAGTAGGAGGATAGTTACAATTGTTTATCTCAACAGTTGATTTTCACCCCGGGTTCACTTTAGGTTAAGATGCATTGGTATATGTATATTGGTATATATTAGTATCTGAACTCAATAGTCTCTTTCTCATGGTTCCATTATCAGTGTCAGATGAAGGGTTTAATGTCATAAATGAGGGCAAAGATTTGTCACTTGATCTACATATACCCTTTTTTAAGTAAGTAAAATTAAACTTTATGCTTAAATTGTTTATTTTACTTTTTTTTTACACTAAAGAACATTTTTCAAAGACATCATCACACCCACCTCCATGACATTTTAATGTATGACTCAATCATACCGGCCTATAATTTTATCTGACAGGTTTTTGTTTTTTGCAGAAAAACTGTAATAAGACTCCTCCATCAGATTGTCTATCCATTCAGATGTAGTTTTATGCCATAATGTAAGAATGTAGTACAAGTATAGAGAGTCATAAAAAAGAATTTAGGAGTGTGATTAGAAAGGATGCCACAGAGGTGAAAGCCGCCATAAACATTTTTGATAGGCATTTACAAATTCAGTTTAATAAGTGAGTTAATGATTTTTTTGTGTTAAACAGGGCTTTTATTTTAGGTGAAATGTTTTTCTTTGAGATATACTTGGCCAATTACCCTAACAGTGTGGTTTTGACTCAAATGATGGTTTGCCTGGAAAATAAAAATGAAGAGCAATAATCATCTCCTGCGTCTTGTTATTGTGTCTCTCTGTAAATTCATTCTCTTTTGTAGTTTCTGTGGGGTTTTTCCAATTTAATGACCTATGTCTTAATTGCCTTGACATTATGGAGGCATAGCAAGGTGAGAAGAACAAGTATATGAAATACTGATCTGAATGCTTATAAAGCAACTCTTTCATTTGCTGATGCCAATGTGATACTTTGCCACAGGTCGGATCTTGGACATTCCCTGTAAAGTATGTGGAGACCGCAGCTCAGGGAAACACTATGGAGTTTACGCTTGTGATGGTTGTTCTGGTTTCTTCAAGAGAAGCATCCGAAGGAACAGAACTTACGTGTGTAAATCTGGAAACCAGGTATTACTATTTATATCTTTATTAAGATAGTGGTTATAAGATGAACATATCCCATTAACAAAAAATGAAGCATTATTTACAGTGGGATGCGAAAGTTTGGGAAACCTTGTTAATCGTCATGATTTTCCTGTATAAATGGTTGGTTGTTATGATAAAAAATGTCAGTTAAATATATCATAAAGAAGACACACACAGTGATATTTGAAAAGTGAAATGCAGTTTATTGGATTTACATAAAATGCGCAATAATTGTTTAAACAAAAGTAGGCCGATGCATAAATTTGGGCTCCACAAAAAATAAATGAAATCAATATTTAGTAGATCCTCCTTTTGCAGAAATTACAGCCTCTTAACGCTTCATGTAGGTTCCAATGTGAGTCTGGATTGTGGTTGAATGTATTTTGGAACATTCCTCTTTACAATACATCTCTAGTTCCTTCAGGTTTGATGGCTTCCAAGCATGGACAGCTCTCTTTAACTCACACCACAGATTTTCAATTATATTCAGGTCTGGGGACTTAAATGGCCATTCCAGAACATTGTACTTGTTCCTCTGCATAAATGCCTTAGTGGATTTTGAGCAGTGTTTAGGGTCGTTGTCTTGTTGAAAGATCCAGCCCCGGCACAGCTTCAGCTTTGTCACCGATTCCTGGACATTGGTCTCCAGAATCTGCTGATACTGAGTGGAATCGATGCGTCCCTCAATCTTGACAAGATTCCCAGTCCCTGCACTGGCCACACAGCACGATGGAACCACCACATTTTACTGTAGGTAGCAGGTGTTTTTCTTGGAATGCTGTGTTGTTTTTTTCCTTCATGCATAACGCCCCTTGTTATGCCCAAATAACTCAATTTTAGTTTCATCAGTCCACAGCACCTTATTCAAAAATGAAGCTGGCTTTTCCAAATGTGCTTTAGCTTACCTCAAGCGGCTCTGTTTGTGCTGTGAGCGAAGAAGAAAAGGCTTCCTTCCTCTGCATCACTCTCGCATACCGCATCTCCTTGTGTAAAGTGCGCAGAATGGTTGAACGATGCACAGTGACTCCATCTGCAACAAGATGATGTTGTAGGTCTTTGGTGCTGGTCTGTGGGTTGACTCTGTTTTCACCATTCATTGCTTCTGTTTATCTGAGATTTTTCTTGGTCTGCCACTTTGAGTGGTCTTCCATTTCTTCAATATGTTCCTAACTGTAGAAACAGACCGCTGAAATCTCTGAGACAGCTTTTTGTATCCTTCCCCTAAATCATGATGGTGAACAATCTTTGTCTCCAGGTCATTTGAGAGTTGTTTTGACCCTCATGTTGCTATTAAAAGAAGTGGAAAACTTACAATTGACCCCCTTAAATACTCTTTCTCATAATTGGATTCACCTGTGTATGTATGTCAGGGGTCACTGAGCCTACCAAGCCAATTTGAGTTGCAATAATTAGTTCTAAAGGTTTTGGAATCAATAAAATGACAACAGTGTCCACATTTATGCACCTGCCTAATTTTATTTAACCACCCTGGCGTTCTGATAAGATCGCCAGGGCGGCTGCTGGAGGGTTTTTTTAAATAAAAAAAAAACTATTCCATGCAGCCAACTGAAAGTTGGCTGCATGAAAGCCCACTAGATGGCGCTCCGGATGCGTTCTTCTGATCGCCTCCGGCGGCCAGAAGTAACACGGAAGGCCGCCTCCGATCCAGCCCTTAGCGCTGGCCGGAACTGTTTGTTCCGGCTACGCTGGGCTCGGGCGGCTGGGGGGACCCTCTTTCACCGCTGCACGCGGCGGATCGCCGCGCTGCGGCGGCGATCAGGTAGCACACGCGGCTGGCAAAGTGCCGGCTGCGTGTGCTGCTTTTTATTTCATTAAAATCGGCCCAGCAGGGCCTGAGCGGCAGCCTCCGGCGGTGTTGGACGAGCTGAGCTCGTCCAGACCGCTCAGGTGGTTAAACAATTATCGTGCACTTTCTGTAAACCCAATAAACTTAATTTAATTTCTCAAATATCACTGTATGTGTCTCCTATATGATATATTTAACTGACATTTTTTATTGTAACAACCAACGATTTATACAGGAAAATTATGACGATTAACAAGGTTTCCTAAACTTTCGCATCCCACTGTAAATGTAATATACGATGGTCATTTAGAAAGGAACACCCATTATCTTTTATCTGCCATCAGTAAAAGCCAAATGATGTTTGTAAAGAGGGGCAGGGTGAGTCTAAATGCTGTGTTCATTGCCTCTAAGGGTGGTTATGATGATGGGTATGCTTGACAACTTGCGTAATATTCAGGGATGGACTTAAGGCGTGCAAACTGTGCAAGGACATGAGGTCCTCTGCACCCCCTGGGGCCCATTGTGCTCCTCATGTACACCATCTCCTGTTGAAATTACCCCATTATCCCAAGTGGCACTTGCTAAAGATGGGGACGAAGGCTTAAGCTTTTATTGTGGAGGGAAATGTTGGCTGGACTTGAAAATACATAATAGCGGTACTTATCATTGGGAGGGATGATGGCTAAACTAGGGCACTTGATTTTTTTTGGGGGGATGATGACTGTTCATAGGAACATAAACAATTACTTTTCATAGGGAGGGAAGATCATAGCTGTCCTTGTATGGTGTGTGTGTGTGTCTGCATTCATATAGAGAGTAGGAAATGTTGTCTGCACTCAGGGGGACATGGTAGCAGCACTCGTTATGGAGGGGGAGATGGCTGAAATAAGAGTAAAATTAACAAGTGTCATTTTTTAGGTGATATGTCCTGTCTTTGGAATGACATGAAGGGAGCACTTGTTATAGTGAAAGAGGATGACTGCACTATGTATGGAGGAAGTGTGATGTCAGCATCTGGAGTGCATATGAAGAGGGCATAATGACACTTTTTAAAGGGGATTGCTGCACTTGGGGTAGATGATAACAACACAAAGTAGATTGTGATGGCATCACTTCTCTTTTTGGGGTTGAATGATGACTATACTTGTAGGCACATAAAATATGGGGGTGGGGCTGCACTTTATGATGAGGGGATGGTTACTGTACTTGAATCGGGGGAGAGAGAGGTTGGGTGTACCCTGGGGGAAGGACATAAAGGGGCTGTGCTTGTATGGGGCTGTAGGGGCTCATGATTGCAGCACTTGTTATAAGGAGAACGCTGGTGGAGAGATATTATGGTGGCTGGATTTGAATAGGTTCTTACGGTGATACTCATTATAGGGTAAGCTGCTCTTGTTGTAGGGTGACACAGTGGTGGTGCTTGTTACAAGAGGACTCTATGGTTGCTCTTGTTATAGGCAGGCACGATGGAAGCAGAAATACCTTGCAAGGGTCCTGGAGGGAGAGCTAAATCATTGGGGGGAGGGGAGGGGGCATTGCTACATCAGAACATCAGCAGGGAAAATGGGTTGGCATAATGATAAAGGGAACAATTCCCACTTGGGAGTACAATGTAAGAGTGGGGCGCTTATGTCAGCACTGCATACAGGTCCACTCTTGGCTGTGCCTGCCTAATAAAAGCTAGGTGAGTTAGTAAATTTTGCTCATGCTCACCATGTGTTAGACTGCTTTTGATGGTAATAGACCTGAACTTCACAAGCCCAAGCAAATTCATCACAATTACTGCTTTTAGTCCCTGGCAAAGCTCTAATACGTCACTAAATCTTACTGCATTTTAGGCTATGCCATGCATCTTATGCATTCACTTTAATTTTTGCATATCTTATATAGATTTCACAGTTTAAGTTTATATTGTTGGAATATACAAAAGTTAAAATGTTGCATGCTAAATAGTGCGCATTTTCTTTAAACATTCTAGAACAGTGGGAAAAGTAGCTTTACGGAATCCATTCTGTTACCTTCCACCTAAAAGTCATTGTGAAATGATCTCTGCACAGTTGTTCACCACTGAAAGCAATCAGTTGTGTGATAAATGTCCTCTGAGTTGTGCTTCTCACTCCGCTGTACATTTGATATCTGTTTCTCATGTTTCACATGCTGTAAATGTGGTTAATAGAGAAGGAAAAGCTTCATGATATAATTGTCAGCTTTTCACTGCCAATAGTGACTGCACAAAAGGACAAGTTTAATGACTCAGTTTTCACTATGACTGTACACAGATATGCTTCAGAACCTTTAACCCCTTCAGTGCCTGCTGCATAGTCTCCAACATATGTCATTTAGTCAGTTTACCAATTATAGCAACTAATATGTTAGAGGTAACAATTTAAAAAGTTTGATGTGGTTACCAACTGCTTCTCATCAAAGCTAGTTGGCCCATTTATAAAAGGTTTAAACCATGTACTAGAAAGTTTTTTTTGATGAGTAAAATACATAGGGCCTTATATAATTTAGTTTTTCTCCTGAGTTTTCTCCTAGGAGATAATTTTTCATCTTCTGTTTAAAATAACTTTTCAGCACTTTGCAATTGAAAAAAGTACCAAAAACTAAAAAAAGTGCTGTCAAAATTATTCAGAGCATTTTCTTGCTTGCTGGTGGCTTAAAGGCATTTTATTGATAGTATATGTAAATATCACCTCGGAGAAAAAATAGAAGAAAAAGGGAATTAGATTGGGCCCATAGTGTAAATCAAATATTTTTATCATTTAAAGGACTACTATTGCAAAAAAAAATATAAAATTTAACACACATAGAGATAAGAAGTCTGTTTCTTCCAGAACAAAATGAGCTATAAATTACTTTTCTCCTATATAGGATATAGGATATATATAATAGGTAGTAGAAATCTGATGAAACCGACAGGGCTAGTCCATCTCTTCATGGGGGATTCTTAGCATTGCCTTTAGTTTTTGTAAAGACACTCCCTGAATAGGATCTATACAAAGATGTTGGCCAGTCTCTCTGCTTGCTGCACACTATTTTGGCAGCTGGACAGAGCAACTGGCATTTACAAAGTGCTTTTGAATATAAAGAAAACCCTGAAAATCCCCCATGAAGAGATGGACTAGTCTAATGCTGGGCATACACGGCGAGTTTCTTGTTATCAATCAAGCTGCTGATGGCTCGATTGATAATATCCGACGTGTCCGATCACCGTGGCAGATCGATTCCGCGCTCGATCCCCCGCGGGGACGAGCGGGAATCCATCCACGTGCCCGCGCGGATGAGCCGGGATGCGCCGGCATCGAGCCGCTGTATGCCCAGCATGAAACCTGTCGGTTCTGTCAGATTTCTATTACCTACTGCAAGTGACAGCAACATAGGAGAAAAGTCATTTATGGCTCATTTTACTCTGGAAAAAAATGTACTTCATATTTGAATGTTTTTACATGTATTTCAAATGTTATGATTTTTGCAATACTGTTCCTTTAAATACTAATGAATTAGAACGGCTCCTAGTTAGAACATGTCACTAGGCAGCCTTTTGTTTTCTAGTGAAGGGAGCAGAACTGGTGCTAAAGGATGGCTAAGGTATGCCGGTTCTGAGGTTAATTACATATAAGTGTCTAAACTGCAACTAACTAGCCATAAAACCTGTATAATACATACATGTCAGTATTTAAAGGGATGAGTTGGCAACACTATTGGCATCTTCTTTCAAATTTTCAAAGAGCATTTTCCTGAAATGTTAAAGGGACTCCGAGCAGTGCAGAAACTATGGAAAGATGCATATCATTTTAAAGCTCTCTTTCTCCTCTTTCCAATGATATATAAACCGCCACCCTACTCCTTTTAGTTTTCGCTATTTTCGCGATTGAAATTGCCGCGGCCGCGATTTCGATCGTCAGAAAGAGGAGAAAGAGAGCTTTAAAATGATATCCATCAAGCCATAGTTATATTGTATTACACAGGGCGACTTTTTGTCAAAGTCAGCAGCTGCATTCAGCAGAATGGAGCTGCTGACACTGGGGAAAGTGTCGCCCTGTGTAATACAATATAACTATGGCTTGATGGATATCATTTTAAAGCTCTCTTTCTCCTCTTTCTGACGACACCTAAATCGTCGCCCTACACCTTTTAGTTTTCTCTATTTTCGCGATCGAAATCGCGGCCGCGGCAATTTCAATCGCGAAAATATCGAAAACTAAAAGACGTAGGGTGGTGGTTTATATATCATTGGAAAGAAGAGAAAGAGAGCTTTAAAATGATATGCATCTTTCCATAGTTTCTGCACTGCTCGGAGTCCCTTTAAGGACAGAAGCAGGAAATAGATTGGGACTTGACAAAACTTCCATCTGAAGTATGGTCAAGTCCTAGATTATTTTCTAGTTCTGGTGTGTAGATTACCTGGACATTGATCTGGTTGACTCCCTGTGATTATACCTATTATATTGTCTTGTACACCCAACATCTGGGGAGAGTGTAAAGGGCCTTCTCCAGCTTATTAAGCAGATCATCCAACTGATTTAATGCAGTCATCTTTTGCCTCTAGTCAGCCTCACAGTGTATTTCAAACTAAAAAGTCTCTGTAAAGTAGGTATAGATGTGACCGATGGATTCACATTTAACTCTTTCCATTCAGAAAAGAGAGATTCGAGAATTACATTTAAAGAGAACTTGAAGTGAGAGGGATACAGAGGCTGCCATCTTCATTACCTAATAAACAATGCCAGTTGCCTGGCTGTCACGCTAAGCTTTAGGCTTTAGTTGTTTCTGAGTCACACACCTGCAGCAAGCATGCAGCTAGTGGACCAGAGTTAGAGCATCTGATCTGCATGCACATTCTTGACCAATGACAAAGTATTAGAGGCACAGCATCAGCACAGAAGTTAGGCTACCGGCATTGTTTATTAGAGAATGAAGATGTCAGCCTTCTGTTCCTCTTACTTCAGCTTCCATTTCAGCAGTACTATAATCAAAATCTAAGTGTCCATCAAATTCCATTTTTACCAATGTTCATGTAAATGTTCATATTCATCATAGTGGAAATTATAGCTGACGATCCCTGGTATGATAAAAACCATTTGCCAGTAATCTCGCTGGCCTATGGAGTAGTAACATTAAAGGGACTCCGAGCAGTGCAGAAACTATGGGAAGATGCATACCATTTTAAAGCTCTCCTTCTCCTCTTTCCAACGATATGTAAACCGCCGCCCAACGCCTTTTAGTTTTTGCTATTTTCGCGACCGAAATCGCAGCTGCCGCGATTTAGATGGCAAAAATATTGAAAACTAAAAGGCATAGGGCGGCGGTTTAAGTGTCGTTGGAAAGAGGAGAAAGAGAGCTTCAAAATGGTATGCATCTTTCCATAGTTGCTTGTATTACACAGGACGACTTTTCCCCAAAGTCAGCAGCTGAATGGAGCTGCCGACTTTGGGGAAAAGTTGTCCTGTGTAATACAAGTAACTATGGAAAGTGTTTGCCGCGATTCCGATAATAGCAAAAACTAAAAGGCGTAGGGTGGCGGTTTATATATTGTTGTAAAGAGGAGAAAGAGAGCTTCAAAATGGTATGCTTCTTTCCATAGTTTCTACACTGCTCGGAGTCCCTTTAAAGTAAACTAGACTTTCTAGGTATAAAAACAGGATGCCATTCTCTGATTCAGCCCCTTATGAAATTGTTCCACCCTTATTACAGTAATTATGCAGGAGAACAGAGGCGCCAAAAGGATAAAAGGAAGCTAAATGAGCTTAAAAACCAAATTCTTGGTAAATAGAGGAGGTAGTGGTGGACTTACCTCCTCCAAGTAGACACACAACGACTGTAGTAAACACAGTCAATATATTTTATTTATGAACTCCAAATATGCAAGCGTTTCGCAGGTTTGATCCCGCTTCATCAGGCAATAACAACGGAGCAATAGCATATCTGGTCAGTAGAAGAGCCAGGCACCTCTGTGTCAGACAGAGGTGCCTGGCTCTTCTACTGACCACATATGCTATTGCTCCGTTGTTATTGCCTGATGAAGCGGGATTAAACCTGCGAAACGCGTTGCATATTTGGAGTTCATAAATAAAATATATTGACTGTGTTTACTACAGTCGTTGTGTGTCTACTTGGAGGTGGTAAGTCCACCACTACCTCCGCTATTTACCAAGAATTTGGTTTTTAAGCTCATTTAGCTTCCTTTTATCCTTTTGGCGCCTCTGTTCTCCTGCATAATATTGAGTCCACCCTGGGTGGAGAGTTGAACCCCCTTTTTCTCATCTACAGAGAGCGACTTCTTATTCCTGAGTGGGGTCAGGAAAATCTCCCCACCTGCCTTTACAGTGGTTGCCTAATGGTAACCCTGGTTTGTGAGTATTAATATTTACTCTATCTAGTAACCATTTACCAGTACATATTACACTATTGGGGCTCTTGGTGTTCCTTGTTTTTATTACAGTAATTGCTTGGGCTTACTCCCAGCCTGTGAACGCTTTAGCAGAAGAAGTTGGAGAGATTAGGGCAGACAAGTCTACAATATCCTCCCTTGCGCAGTCACCACTTAGCTCTGAAAGCAAAAATTTTGTGCACTCTTTTTGTAGAGAATTACCGGTATGTTTTGAGGCATGGAGAGTAAACAATCTGTGATATATATTGATGACTTCTTAGTTACATAAATGGGGGTAAATCAGAATCTCCACTCAGCTGAACAAAAATAGTATAAGAAAGGAACCAGGGGCATAGCAATAGCCATAGCAGCTGCTATGGGGCCCTGGATCATAGGGGGCCCAGTGGGTAATTACTGCATTCACTATTAAAACTTTCTTGTCTTTCTCCACTCTCTGACTTTGTCTCAGTGCCCATGAACTACTGTATACTGAACTCAGCTGCTTGTCTCATTCATCTCTCTTCTCGGTCTTCCTCTACGGCTCCTCTCTGTCAAGCTCTTCACTGGCTACCAATTAACCAGAGGATCCAGTTCAAACTCTTATCCATAACCTACAAAGTTCTGCACAATCTCTCTCCCCTGTACATCTCCTCACTAGTTTCCAGATACCAACCCAACCGCAATCTCAGATCTGCACAGGCTTCTTTTATCCTCTTCTATAATTACCTCCTCACATTTACATACACAAGACTTCTCATGTGCCTTAGCCTTCCTATGGAATGCCCTTCCACAGCACTTCTGTCACTCTCCCACCTTTGCAATCTTTAAACGCTCCCTCAAACCTCAACTTTTCCTTTTTACTTGTTTGGTTCTTGTTTATAGACAAGGTGAGATACTTCATAAGAACATTTTGTAAATCAACCTAATGTACTGTATTATACAATACACTGGTTATTAGAGAGCAACTGAGGATGCCAACCTAACTTTCTTGTAGCAGCATCTATCACGGTAAAAGATCAATAAAGAGGTTTGGGGATGTGGATAAAGTGGGGCAAAGCTCAACTTTTACAGGTTAAGAAAACAAACTTTACATATGACTTTATCAGCCTATATCTCTGACACTAATGGCTGTTGTAGACTATATATATATGAAGCATGGATTTTAGAAATAACTATATAAGTGTAAGTATAACATACCAATTGTTTTTAGTATTATGTCTTATAAAGCAGCATTCATGTGCTCCTGTGTGTTTGTTACTGCTGAAATCTGAGTTACAGCTCCAGCTTTCTTCTGTTGTCACCTGAAAGTAACCTTGTCCAATATTTATTTATATTGTCTTCACAGGGTGGCTGTCCAGTGGACAAGACCCATAGAAATCAATGTAGGGCATGTCGGCTGAAAAAATGTTTAGACGTCAACATGAATAAAGATGGTAATTATTTTAACATTAGAACTCACTAAATGACTGGTTGCCATTTATAGGAAAGCGTTATCATTTCTGCCCTAATACACAATCATGTATTGTCGCTGATATTAGAATAAGAAAAAAAATCCAATTATAAGATTTTCTTAGCAATCAGCGAGACAGTCACTGGTATTTTTTTTTAACATAAGCAGAATCAAAAGCATTATGCTTAAGAACAGAAGCCTACATTAAAATGATTGACATAGCTCTGGTAAAATATAGATTAACATCGTTATTTAGTAAAGGGAAATCATAAGGAAGACATGTTCTCTCAAGGACACAGTATGAGGGAAGATTTTCATGATTTTAACCTTTTAATGAAATGAAGTATCTAAGAGCCTGCTCTTTGCATCAATTTTCCAAATGAGTTTGATTAGTACTGAAATGATTACTGGATTGATTTCAGCTGTTCAACATGAAAGGGGACCAAGAACATCCACCATAAGAAAGCAAGTGGCTCTGTATTTCAGAGGGCATAAAGATGTCAATGGAACTACGCCTCACTTCCCATCTTCAGCCTTGCCAACACCTACATTCTTCACTACTGTAAGTCAGCTGGAGCCACATAACCTCGAGCTGGGGGCAGTAACCGGCAACCCAGAAAGACAGACTCTAATTGGACTGGCACAGCCAACCCCAAAGGTAACCTGGGCTACACTGTAAAACTAGTTTGAGTTTGCTTGTTTTCTGCATTGTCATACACTTACAGCATCAGTCTACCCAAAACAATATATGAGCTTGGCAAGCTAAATTGATGCTACCTGCTGAAGCTACTTGTTGGATACTCTAACAGGAAGAGTTGCAGTCAGTGGTATAGTTAAAGGCAATGTAGCTCCTGAAATTAAAAATGTTAAAAATGAACCTCCCCACAAGGGTATACGTATGTACGCTGCCTGGTCAGTTGGATGCATGGCAAGCTGAATGATGGCTCTCCCTGCTGCCACTAAATCACTGGGCGGAGTTAAATACTATTCCCCCTCCAAGTCACAGCAACTCGGAGGGAGAAGTATTTTGGGGTCCGGCATTTGCTGGAACCCCGAATTACCCTTATGTGGGGCTTAGACTATAACATTGAAGCTGAGCCAATAGCCATGCCACAGGCACTACACATATCCGTGCATGCGACCAGGTGACTATCTTTGCTGCGGGGGGGTCCATAATAGTGTGTGTCATTGGGATGAATGGTGGTTGGGGTCTACAGACTACATCTTCCGGCATCCATTGCAGCAGACATAAACACGTGACTTTGCCAGGTTCCTCCTGGGTAAGATGGCGAATCCCATAGAGACGGGGGGCCCAGAGGTGCAGCACCCCGTAGGTAATTATTGATGCTTACCCCAACCCCCGCCACCTCAACCTCTGTTACAAACCTCCCTTATGGGAGTTTTCCAGAATGCATACAGTTTGCAATGTGCAGTGACATGTGCTTTGAAAAGCATAGCATGCTACATTTATGTTCAATGATTTGCACTTCCCTTTCAGTGTAATGAATACGGTTGCACTAACGGCAGAGTACTATTTATAGTGTGAATGGTAGCCATGCATAGCATTGTGCTGCAGCATAACACATGGTTAGTCCTGCATTTAGTGTGAACGGGCAATAAATCATTTCAAAGTACTTGTTCAGAACTTTCCCAAAAATTCTGGAAAATAATTTGGAATAAGACATATACAATTTTATCCTTACAGCTTCCAGTAGAGCCTTGCATGATACACCTAGGCAATAGGTCCACTGGTATATGATACCAATCATAAATGTATCTAGCACGTACGCTACATAGCAAAATGCCGTAAAGTAAGGTTTAGCAATACCAAAAATCTCTTAATGGCATATGTGTTTGATTAACTCAATTCAGTGATGACTCTTAGGGACATATGCAATTCACTTTTTCACCTGAGTTTTCTCCTAGGAGATAATTTTTTATCTTCGATTTAAAATAACTTTTCAGCAATTTTCAACTAAAAAAGTATCAAAAAGTAGGAGAAAAAGTACTATCAAAATTATTTTGAGTATGTTCTTGCTTTCTGGTGGCTTAAAAAGCATTTTATTGACAAGTTTAAAATTATCACCTAGAAGAAAACTCAGGTGAAAAAGTGAATTGCATATGGGCCCTAAACTTTATTTTTTGCCCAAATATCCAATAGCACCAAAAGGTTTTTTCAACATTTAGATCCCATTGATAACATAGCAAAAAATCTGTGGTTTATGGACATTACAGCACCTTTATTAATCCATAGAGCATATATTTCTTCATTTTGGTAAAGGAAGTGTATTTACATTAATGGTGGAGTTTATAATCGGGAGAGTGATGGTACACTCATATTGACTAGTAAGGTATTAGCTGTTCTATGATTCTTTACCACTCATTCTCACAGATAAAGAAACTATATGCCTCATGTCTTTCTTCTTTCTCTGACAGACAGAGAAAGGGCCCACCATGCCTCGTCCTCCTTGGAAATATATTATTACATTTTAGTGAATGGTCAACATTTTCTATTGCTTTGCATTCAACAAGTCAACAGTTATATAGTACAGTGTGTTATAATCCATTCAAATGATTTTAAATTTAGATCTACTATAAATAATAGGGCAAACATTTTCGCATACAAGTTTGTCACTATGTTTCATTGGCTATAATAATAGTAAAGTTTCTAAAGCATAAAAGTTGTCACTGTAAATATTTCCTTGACTACATTCTCTTTCAGAATCAGATTTATTTCACCAAGTAACTGCTGTAAAATGCATTTATCAGTAGCTGTAAGAATATTGTACAAACAGCAAATCAGCAGGAACATCACATGCATTCTAAACAAACATATTATGGGGTATACTCTTACAAATGTTCATTTTTGTTTCATGCATATTTCAGTGATATGACCAAAGTCAATAATTTTATTATAACGTTTAGGGTACAAATATGTGCAAAATTAATGTGATTTCTGGCAGTGGGTTTTAGTCTAATTAAAGTAACCCTTTAGTGAGAGGTATTTTTCCTCTGAAAGAATGCCAATTACTTGGCTGTCCAAATACTTTAAAGCGGACATGAACTCAGAACGTCCTCTCTGCTCCAAAAGATACACAACAGCATAAATCTGCACTGTTTCTACTCCCTTCTTTCATGGAAGCAGACACATTGTTAATATCCTGTGCATTCAAATGAGCTTATCTGCCATCTCCGCCATGGCAGTCATGTGACACAGGGAAGAGATCAAATTACAACTTGTGATTGGACACAAATGAGGGGGTTTAAACAGACTAAACTCTCTAAATACATACAGGGTGCATTTCTCTACATTTTCCTTCTGTCCTGTGCAAGAGTTCAGGTCCACTTTAAGCACTGACCCAGAATGAGTGTATAGAAATATACTCTACAGGGGTATTTTCAAGTATGGAATTATTTTAACAGGAATTAAAATAACTCCTAATATATAGGAAGGGTTATAGCAAACCTGAAGCGAACATAAAGTGATGAAATAGACTTTTGTATCTATGGTCCTAATCCCAAATATGACTTTTTCCTGCAGTCTAATTTGATATTTAAAAGTTAACATCTACATATAAAAAAATCCTCATGTGCCTGAGATAGTCAAAACTGTAATGTTATTCAGCTCCCATAAAGAAGAATTTTCCATACACAAAAATGTGTGCTTCTCAGCTTATCTTATCTTTATTGGTAGCCTACATACACAAAGACATAGATGTGTTTCTCTCATCCTGTCATGGCACTTCAGGTACCTTTTAAAGGAACACTATCAAACTAATCAATTATGAGCAAGCACCATGAATGAATGAGGTAACAATTTTAATAAATGACTCTGATAATATCATCTGTGTAAAGTGTCAGGTTTTCAAACTGTACCTGAAAGTCAGCATACTGACGGCGACGGATTTAGGAACAGTCCATGATGATAGGGGATGCTGCTCTGTGAAGAACAGTGTGGACTAATCTATTTCCAGCCTGCAACACAGCACAGCGTGTTTTGAATCACGTGACCACCGCATTAGGCTAGCATGAGGAGCGAGTACTCTCATTCCTATTCAGGCAGAGGAGATGAGTTTGTCAGATGAGAGGAGGTCTCCCTCTGATGTGAGCTTCTGTGCATTGGCCTGGACTGGGCAGCGTTATAGCAAGCGCAGCTTGGCAAACTACCGCTGGTAAATTTATATTCAAATTCACGCTTCGGGTCACTTCTGTTCAGGCATATGTGCGATGGCTTACATCAGGAGTGAGAGACTCTCGCTCCTGTAACGATTTGCCTGCCACAATAGGAGCAGAGCACACTGCGGTAGTCGCATGTTTCAGAACAAGCTGTGGTGTGAGGGAAGCTGCAAATAAATTACTCTGCACTGTTCTAACCAAAGCTGTCTCCCCCATGAACATGAGCCATTCCTCTTAAAGGGATACCAACTTTCTGAAACTATAGAACGATTAAAGTAAAAAATAAGCTGTAGCTGCCACTTCCATTCATTACATTTGAAGATTTTGAAAAATTGTTTACTTATAGTATAGTATAGTATTCGTTTAAAAGAAATGTACAGCATTTTCACTAATATGTCTAATGTATTTCATATGGCTTTTTTTTCAAATAGTAATGTGAGACATATTACACATTAATATTTCATTTTTTATGGAGCTCCACTTGCTGGTTTGACTGAAAACTTCTGCTGAGAAGACAGTATTTTGCTTTACGACCTATGGTAAACAATTGTGTAACATTAAAAAAACAAGCCCTGTTAATCATTGTGGGCTTATTGTAACTTAGCTATAAAGCAGCAAATCATGGATCAAACCAATAGGTGGTGCTAAAAAAAGTAAACTTTGTAATAATTGAAATTTTCTTGAAAAAACAAAATTACATTAAAGCCTAACAGATAAATGAAATAAAACATACTATATATTCTTTTTATTATTTTTTTTTAAAGTACAATGTTAGAAAACATTCACATCAGAGGATAGCTTCTTTTGAGATGCGCCAAATTTTTTTTAAGGATCCAAGAATTTTTTTTTTCTTGGTACAGTATATTTCCTGAGATGCTTATATGGTTTATTATCATTTATGAATTGTTACTGTAATATTTACAATACAGCACCATGTAATAACTAAAATGCATATTTCTATTGTGCTCTAGTACCCACATGAAGTGAATGGAGCTCCATTATATCTCTATGAGGTAGCCACTGAGTCCGTTTGTGAATCTGCAGCTCGACTTCTGTTCATGAGCATTAAATGGGCAAAGAGCGTACCAGCTTTTTCTACTCTCTCCCTACAGGATCAGGTGAGTGGTGAAGGATCACAAACAGGAGGCATTGTTTTACAATTACTGTTTGATTACCTTTTGTTTACATAATCAACAGACATTTACAAATAGGAGTTGTTTGAAATTTATTAGAATGAACTCACTCATTCCTCCCAATTCTTTACAAATAGTGTAGTGTGAGATAAGTGAGATGCCTTCAGATGACAGTTTGAGTTTTCAGGTAGATGTCTCATGGAGTGTCCGATGAAAATATTGGTGCATCAAAATTATCAGTCTGTGATGAGAGATGACTGGAGGGACATCTGTTTGTCCTTGAATAGTACAGACAGTCAGACCTGCTTCTTATCTTCCTTCTATTCTGCAATGCACCCAGGAAGAGGGAGCAGCACATGATTGGTTCGTCTGTTAGTTGCTTTGCTCATTGAGAAAGAAAAAGAACCGGCTCCACTGTATAGATTTTTTCCAACAATTTGTGTGTGTAACAAAAAAAAACTTACAAGGATCTGAAATGTTCACTTTTGTCACTTATGGTGCCCATACACTATACAATAAAAACATTTGATTTTCCTGTTTATTCGATCTAAATGATCGAATCTAATAAAAGTTGAAAATATGGGGTTTTTTTCGATCAAGAAATTCGAACGATTATCCATTTTTTTCGAGAAAAATCACATCGGACATGCTGGAAAAATCTTTATATTCGATCTACCGGAATAATCAAACTAAATTATCGAATCGAAAAAAATCTTTAGGGTGCCCATACATGGTACAATTTTTCATTTTTTTTCGATTAGATAATTTAGTCCAATTATTCCGGTAGATCGAATATAAAGATTTTTCCAGCATGTCCGATCTGATTTTTCTCGAAAAAAAAATGGATAATCGTTCGAATTTCTTGATAGAAAAAAAATATTTTCAACTTTCATTCGATTCGATCATTTAGATCGAATAAACGGGATAATCAAACGTTTTTATTGTACCATGTATGGTCACCATAATTCTTACCAGAGTGTTGTATTGGGCTGTCCACTCACAGGTGGGATCGAGTTATATAAGGCTACCTTTAGCTTCCTCTTACATTTATTTATTTATAATTTTTGAGGGGCATTTGAGATGTAACCTTGTGTTTTTAACCACTTGAGGACCACAGGTTTATACACCCCTAGTGACCAGGCAATTTTTTTTACAATTCAGTAGTTCGTCACAATTCAGCAGTTCAATACAACTTACCACTCAAATGAATTTTATCTCCTTTTCTTCCCACTAATGGAGAAATTTATGCTACTGCCATTTTTTTTATTTTTTTAATTAATTTTAAAAGATGTTTTTTTAAATAAAAATCTTCTTTTCCCCTTTACCTCCCTCCCCCTGAATTGGCCCTGACTGCGATCCATACATTACACTACCCTCTCATAGGCATCAGCCTATGTGAGGGATTACATTGCGAGCCAATCAGAAAGACAGCTAAATGACAGGGCTGTCCCTTGTACAGCACTACGCTAAATCGCAGCGCTGTACAAATGCTTATTGGTTTGTTTGTTTTCTAACAGCCTGCTAGCTCCGATCGCAACTCGCACGCTGTTAACAGACCCCCGCTGTGTTACTCAGCAGGGAATGCGTGCGCATGCATTCCCTGTTAATGTAAACCTCCATGACCTGATGCATATTGGTGTTATGCTGGGAATACACGATGCGTTTTTGCGTTCGTTCTTGCCGTCGTTTTCGCTTTCGATCGATTCTACTCTTGATTCTCTGCTCGATTCCCCTCTCGATTCCTTATCTTTTCTTATCAATTACATTCACTTGAATGAGGAGAATCGAAACGAAAGTAGAATCGACCAGATCCAACAGGTTGGAATTTATCTATCGAACCCATCTATCTAAAGTAAAAACTTAACGTGTATTCCCAGCATTAGGCGGTCCAGGCGCCGCCACCCTCCCACCGGCATTAGGCGGTCGGGAGGCGGTTAAAAGAATGTATACAATTTCTCTTTTTTTTTTTAATTTATAAAGTGCGGTACTAAAAAGAAAATGTTAAAGCCGCGTTCAGGTTCAATTTTTTATGCATTTCATAAAATATTATTTTAAATAATTGTGCATTTTTTGTAAAACACAATTTAGCTTTTGCAAAGTAAAAACTAAACAGACTGCTCCAGCAGTTCACTCCCCTGGGCATAAGGGGGAGAGTTAGTTCTCCATCAGCTGAAGCCATGCCTTCCTGATAAATATCAGTGTATCATATGGTGTCAGATGGACTGGGAGAAAAGGGAATGATGAGGCAGCTGGAGGTTGCTGAGGCTGACATGAGAAACTGTTCATTTATGCAGCATAAGGTTTTCCATTTTATTTTGCAAAAACTACATTTTTTTTTACGTTTTTATTCCAAATTCTATTAAATGTATATTAAATGTTTAATTAGACAGGACTTAAAATATTTTGTACTGTTTGTTTAATCTGGTAAATATTAAAAATTGCAAATGAAAAATGTGATGTATGTTTAGGGCTCCCCCTACAGGTTTGATTGGTAAGCATTGTAAGTGCAAGAAAGGCCAAATAATCTTAAGAGCAGTGAACAAAACATAACATTAAAAAAAAAGAAAATAGCCTTAGTAATCCATTACAAAGTCTGAGGACTTTGCTCTTTGAATGTTAGAGACTTGTTTTTGCTGCAGCAGTGAAGTGACTCTCTTGAAGTGGTGCAGGAACAACAGAAAACTTACTAAAACATACATACATACAAATTTGCAATTTTTAGTGGTAAACAAATTAAATGAAAGAAACTTAAGTAATAGCTATACATTCACTTTAAGAAGGCATTCTACACTTTGCTATAGTAGAGCGACAATATGAAATGATTGATAAAGAGTATTTTGTAAATGAGAAAATAAGACCCATATCAATGTACAAATATGTAGTATGACACGGCGGTGGCCCTTATTCAATTCACTTTTCCTCCTAGGTTTTCTCCTAGGTGATCTTTTCACACATAATCAATAAATTGCCTCTTAAACCAGCAAAAATACTTTTAATATGTCAATAATTATGACAGTACTTTTTTACCCACTGTTCTGTACTTTTTCAATTGCAAAGTGCTGAAAAGTGATTTTAAATGAAGATGAAAAATTATCTACAAGGAGAAAACTTATGCTGGGAATATATGGTGTGTTTCCGCAGCTCGATTATGGCGCCCGATCGATTCCCTGCTTGACCCTGCGGGCGATTCTCTTATCTTTTGCTAGTTTTCCTTATCTTTTTCCATTGTCCCCCATGCGGTATCGAGTGCAGAATCAATCGGGCGGGTGATCTGACATGTCGGAAATTATCAATCGAGCCATCTAAATGGCTCAATCGAGCGGTACCGTGTATTCCCAGCATTAGGAGAAAAAATGAATTGAAAAAGGGCCAGTTGGCCATATGCAATTCACCTTTCTCTCACCAGTTTTCTCCTAGGAGATACATTTTTATCTTCGATTTAAAATAACTTTTTAGCACTTTGCAATTGAAAAAGTATCAAAAAGCAGATGAAACAATACTTTAAAAATTATATTGAGTATTTGTTTGCTGGCTGGCAGTTTAACTACTTTGCCTTTTGGACGTAGCTGCTATGTCGAAAAGGCTACTACTGCACTGCTGCATTCTCCCGTGCCGCTGCCCGTTAGCCTGGAGATCAATCAATGGGAACACAGTTCCCATTCATTGATCTAAGTCCCCATTAGAAAGACCCATGGCTTGTTTCAGAAGCCGCAATCTTTCAAAAGAAAAAAAAGTTTCCCGTCCTCCCTTCACTTCCTGTAAGCGTGGGCGCATGCTTACAGGACTAAAGAAAAAAAATTGACTGTGGTCATCTTGTAGCCAAATAGTAAAACTACATCTATATACATTTTTTTTAAATAAATACATTTTATTACATTTAAAATTAACTGTTTACCCCCACACACCCAAAAATACCCAAATAATTTTTTTAATGAAAAAAAAATGACAATAAAAAAAAAGTTACCTAAGGGTCTGAACTTTTTTAATATGCATGAGAAGAGGGTATATTACTACTATTTTTTTAAATTATAAGCTTGTAAATAGTGATGATGCAAAACCGAGCCATATATTGTGATAGGGTCATAATTTAAATTGTATAATAACCGGGACAAGTGTGCAAATAAAATACGTGGATTTTTAATTATGGTAGCATGTATTATTTTAAAGCTATAATGGCTGAAAACTGAGAAATATTTTTTTTTTCATTTTTCCTTAATATTCCTGTTAAAATGCATTTAGAAAAAAATAATTCTTAGCAAAATGTACCACCCAAAGAAAGCCAAATTGGTAGCAGAAAAAACAAGATGTAAATCAATTCAATATGATAGGTAGTGATAAAGTTATTGGTGAATGAATGGGAGGTGAAAATTGCTCGGATGCATAAGGTGAAAAACGACTGTAAACTGAAGCCATTGAAGGGCATTTTATTTACAAATTGTGAAAATATCTCCTAGGAGAAAACTCGGGTGAAAAAGTGAATTGCATATGGGCCCAGTGACTCTTAAATAATCATAGCAGTGATACATTTTCACCTGTGAAAAGATCTTTTCCATTCTTATTTTACTCTGAATATAAAATATTATTATTAACATCATTGCCCTACATATTTGTTTTCTGTCAGGTCTTTTATTTTATACTTTTCAACTGAACTGAAGGATAAATTATTTAGTTTTGCATAACTGCAAAATTCTAATGTGAACACAGATAATTACTGTTGCTTATGCCCATTTTCTTCTTTGTAAATACACCATTTGTGAATACAGACTTAGTAATCTAAACTGGAAAGAATAGGGAGAATGTATATAAACATGCCTCAAGTAGAGCATCTTGTACAGTAGCTCTTGCAATTTTTACATTTTCTCCTTTACAACCCACTTAGGATCAAGCAGAACTCTCACATTTTGTATATGAACAGTTCTAATCTAATCTGTAGTGTACTACAAACCTCATTCATTTCTGAGTGTCATTGGCGGTACATAAATGAGATAAAATATTCAGATACAAAGAGTGGCTGTGAATTGTAAGAGACATGTATGGCTTATGTGCTTGTAAAGCTATCATTTATATATTGTATCACAGCTGATGCTCCTGGAAGATGCATGGAGAGAGCTATTTGTTCTGGGAATAGCACAATGGGCCATCCCGGTTGACGCTAGCACACTACTGGCTGTATCTGGTAAGGACTGCTCAATTTAATGACTTTGTTGTAGAAATTAACATTAAAATACATAGCCGAGAATACAGACAACATGAGAAGAATAACAAATCCCGTGTGAACAATAGACCATACCTGTCATGTATAAATCTATATTTAAATGCAAATAGTGTTGTCCTGTTGTATTCATAACTGCCTGTATCGTCATTGAAATGCTAATCACAGTGTTTGTTATCATCCAAAAGAGTACTTTATTATCATTTTCATAATATCTACACAGAAATAGTTTAGACTATAATGACACATCCAAGTTAAGTGGCATACATTCACTTGGATTGGAAATGAAAGGTATAAAAACTATACTGCATTTGATATGTTTTGATTTTAGGAATGAACAACGATAACACTGAAACTCAGAAGTTGAATAAAATTATTGCTGAGATCCAGTCTTTACAAGAAGTCGTGGCGAGATTTCGACAGTTACGGCTAGACGCAACAGAGTTTGCCTGTCTCAAATGTATTGTCACTTTTAAAGCTGGTATGTATTAGTTAAAAGTTTCTTGTCATTTTTACTGAATATCTATTTGTATTAATGAAATAAATAATCATCTCCCCTTTAAAAAAAAATGAGGGTAATTGCTTCTTCTATCTCGTGTTAAATTCTGGTTTCACTACCAGTCACTATGCACCACTTGGCTAAAAGTACAGTGGCTTGCAAAAGTATTCGGCCCCCTTGAAATTTTCCACATTTTGTCACATAACTGCCACAAACATGAATCAATTTTATTGGAATTCCACATGGAAGATTAATACAAAGTAGTGTACACGTGAGAAGTGGAACGAAAATAATACATGATTCCAATTTTTTTTTACAAATAAATAACTGCACTTCTCATGTGTACACCACTTTGTATTGGTCTTGCACGTGGAATTCCAATAACATTGATTCATGTTTGTGGCAGTAATATGACAAAATGTGGAAAACTTCAAGGGGGCCGAATACTTTTGCAAGCCACTGTATGTGGACAATTATTCTAATGAGTGCATATGACTATGTTAGTCAAATATACTGACTATGAATAAGTTTATGTAGTCATTTTTTTCACAGAAAATGATGATGCTATCAATGAGTTTCAGTGTAACACTGTTATTGGTGCCCACTCCTCAAACTGCTCTGCTTGGCCTTCCCCAGTCAGCCATTAGTTCTGTGTGAAGCACAAATGTCTTAACGCGTAAACATGAAGCAATAGCCCACAGAAACTCATAGGACTTCTAAATGCTGAAGCTTGCGGTGCAGACAAATCGTCTCCATTTGCAACACTCACGCTCAAGTTCTAAATTGCTTTTGAAGGTAACCTCAGGACATGAAATGTTTGTTGCAGCTGAATTCAAGTGTACAATGTCCACGGCAATGCCATCTGACTACAATGGAGTATAGAACACTGCTCTCTGGGGCAGTAGAAATGCATTTTTAAATAGAGCATCGTGCTTCCAGTCTAGTAGTCTGACAAACAAGTCAGTGCTTGATAGATGAAAGCCTGTGTCCACATTATGTGCCAAATGTAAGGTTTGGTGGTGAAGGAGGAAAGGCAATTTTCCTGTCTTGGGCTACTCTTCTAAAAGCAAGTTTAAAAGCAAACTCAGCTTTGAAAGCAATATTGCTGACTGCTGGAAGACTGAAAAGTGTCACATGATCAGCTGAGTAGCCAATACAATCATTGCAGCAGGACCTTTACTTCAGAAAGCAGAAAATGAATGGTTAGTCATTTCATACATAACATGATGGATAGATTACTCATCTACACATATTTGGGTACTGTTTGTTAATATTAAAATAAAAAAAATGATTTGTAGTAAGAAGTAGTAGTCCATAGTGCAGACCTTGATTTATATAAGACCAGGAAGTGGTAGATTTAATTTACATTTTTAAGGAAAAGTGTTATTCTGGAGATGTCTCAAGTAAACCAATTAACTCTGAAAGATGCCATGTTACAAACTGGCTTGTTTTGTGTCATAATTCATCCATAGATTTGTACACTGGGAAACAGTTGTGGTTTTCTCTTTTCTCATTAGAATATTATATATCTTAGCTTGAACATTGACTTATGCTACAGTATGTATGTTTATAACCTTTGGAAGCATCAATAAACATATTCAATGAAAAAAGAACAGCAACAATTACATTCATGGCTTTAAACTTCTGCATCTCATGATTTCTAACTATTTCCTACTTCCTACAAGGACCTGCTTTGATGTTTTAAAGGGGCAATTACAGTGAAAAATTTTAAAATTTAAAATATGTGCAAACATATACAAATAAGAAGTACATTTTTTTCCAGAGTAATATAAGCCATAAATTACTTTTCTCCTATGTTGCTGTCACTTACAGTAGGCAGTAGAAATCTGACAGAAGTGACAGGTTTTGGAATAGCCCATCTCTTCATAGGGGATTCTCAGCAAGGCTTTTATTCTTTATAAAGATAATCCCTAAAAAGAATTTAAACAATGATGCTGGCCAGCTTCCCTGCTCACTACACAGTTTTTTGGCAGTTGGACAGAGCAACTGCCATTCACTAAGTGCTTTTGAAAATAAATAGATCCCTAAGAATCCCCTATAAAGAGATGGACTAGTCCAAAACCTGTCACTTCTGTCAGATCTCTACTACCTACTGTAAAGGACAGCAACATAGGAGAAAAGTAATTTGTGGCTCATTTTACTCTGGATAAAATGTACTTATTTGTATATGTTTGCACATATTTTAAATTATACAGTTTTTCGCTGTAGTGCCCCTTTAAGTCCACTTTCACCTCATAACTTTATTTACACTAGCTCGCTACCAAAGGTGCCAGTTTGCTGTAAACCTGATAGTGACAATGAATGTTCACTTGCCTGGATTTGCCCAGACTTTATAGGGGCTATGATATTACATTAAATGTTTTTTTTTTCACCCTGTACTAAGATGCTTATTGGATTTCCCTCCTCTTCTATTCAAATCCAAATGGTGTGACTCTGGAATGTAAAGCTGGTGAGACAGGAGAGAAACCAATTATTAGATGATACATAGATGTTTTGCCTGTATTTATTTTCCTCTTATCTAAAACACACTCATGAGACTAAACATGCCATTCAAAAGAACAGCTAAAAATAAGGAGTCTGCTTTCCTATAGATGGAATGATGTAATCAGTTCTCTGCTGGACCTGATGCTTTACGTCGTCATTTCTTAATGTATGCATTAGAATATGAACAACATTTCTTATCAATTTAATCGATAAATCAATGATATACACCAAGTCAGATACACATTACTGAACCCAATTGTGCCCTGAAGCTTTGATGATTTATCCCTCTTGACCATTTTATTTTACATTGTATTCATTTTCAGTTATTTACTACAAGCAGGAAACTTAATAATTAATGTAACAATTGTAGAGACAAAATGCCAATCGAATATCTAGCATGAATGTCGGCATGAATGCTGTCATAGAAATCTGCGTTACCCAGTTGCTCTCCCAGGTGTAAACCTGGCCCACATCATCACTGCATTATTCTGAAACCTTGAATTTTCACTTTATTCAGTTAGCCAATATATGGTCTCACCCTTACTGGCCCAAACTCACTAACCCATACAACAAACCATTCCCAAGACTTTATTGAGGGGAGTGTAGCCACTTTATACAAAAACATTTCCACTTCTGTACAGCCTGGGACTTTACAGGTCAGAGTATTGCCGTCGAAATCCAGGAGGAGTTTCAACTTTACAGACCTAATCTAAAGCAATGTACAAATGCTGGAGTGATGACCAATAAAGACCGCATTGGCAGCGAATCTAGCGTGAATCCAGTATGTGTGCAATGGCCACACAACTTTTGCTTAAGATCCAGCATGCCAGACCTTTAGCAAATTTAGCAATCCCCAACACCCGATCGCATTGTTCTCCCCATTCTCTTCCACTTGCCACTCATTTTACCACACTCACATAGCTGCAGATGTGTCACTAGGCGGGAGGCTGAACATCTGTAGTGTCGGCACTGCATGTCGCTCAAGGGATAGAGAACCGATCTTTGCCAGGCAACAGTATTGTACAAGCCTTGTAATGTGTACAAGGCTTTACACAGACTAATTAACACATTAATAGCACCTGGCATTTCATGGCCATGCCATTGAGTGCTACGTTAATTAGCAGTGCCAATTTAAGTGTTAAAATGTCCATCCTTCCCTTTCAAGGTGGAACTGGCAGTTGTGTCTAAGAATTCCATAAAACACAGTGGCCCATATACAAATAACTTTTTCTCATGAGTTTTCACTTCATCTTATGATTAAAATAACTTTTCACCACGATGCAATTAAAGAAATACCAAAAAGCAGGGGAAAATTACTGTACAAATTATTCTATTTTCTTGCTTGCTGGCTGCTTAAAAGTCACTTTATTGATAAGGTGTGAAAATATCATGTAGGAAAAAAAATGAATTGAATAAGAGCCAGTGTGCTAAAAATAATTCTGTGGTGCCCCCTACTACATGTATCACCTTAGGCATTAGGTTGCCTATGCCTAAAATGGCCATTCGTTCAGATCCTGTCAAAGGGCACTTTTGGAATAGTCACTGTATAGACATACTGTTCGAGTACAGCTTGTTCTGCTCTATAAAGAGGGGACGGTGCAGACATTTCAAGTTCCTAAAATATCAGTAAACATCAGAGGAGGAGGCCTGTGGGGTCGGAGTAATTTTGGGTACCTGGAGTCGGTGATTTCAATAAACTGAGGAGTCAGATCATTTTTTTTAACCAAATCCATAGCCTTTGTAAAAATTAGACTAAGGAGTCGGAGTCGAGGAGTCAAAGGAATTTTGGGTACCTGGAGTCGGAGTCGGTGGTTTCATACACTGAGGAGTCAGAGTCAAATGATTTTTGTACCGACTCCACAGCCCTGCAGAGGAGAATGAATAACTTGGAAGGATTGCTAGAGTTGAAAGCAATGTCATCAGGGGACACATATACACAGTTATGACTATGGAAGTCTGACTTAAAGTACACCTGAACTGAGAGCAATATGGTGACTACTATATCAATTTCCTTTTAAACAATACCGGTTGCCTGGCAGTCCTGCTTATCTCTTTGGCTGCAGTAGTGTCTGGATCACACACCTGAAACAAGCATGTGGTTAATCCAGTCAGACTTCAATCAGAAACATGAACAGAACTCTTACACTACAGTATATACACACATCTGACTAACTGTTACACCACCAAAAACAGAAATCTGAGCTATGGGAGGACTCTGAACTTTCATCACTGGAGTTCTGTAGGTAATGATTAATTAAGGCCACTTTTGTGGTGTAAAAGAAAAACAATTCAATTTGGTTTGGGAAGGGTTAACAAGGTATGTAAACTATGTACAGTGGAACCTTGGTTTGCGAGCATAATTTGTTTCGAAAACATGCATGTAATACAAAGCACTCTTATATCAAACCAAATTACCCCATAAGAATTAATGGAAACCCAGGTAATTTGTTCCGCAATTCAAAACAGTTATAGTAAAATTGTATAAAACAAAAATGTAAACAAGACTTTCACTATAACTAACAGAATCATTGCCATCTGTTGCCTCTCCCCAACCTTTTTTTTGTGTGGCTTTAACCAGAACCTTTTCCAGTGACCGTTGCTTTCGAGGAAATGTGACTTTGCTCAGTCTCTACACTCAGATTAAGCCCAATTAAGTCAATCCTGCAGCGCTAAAGGGAGAAGAACTATCGCTCAGTTGTGATGACGTGACGCATGTATACTTTTTTTGCTTGTATATCAAGTCAAAATTTCACAATAATTTTTGCTTGTATTGCAAAGCGCTCTTAAAGCGGAATATAACCCTGCATTTCAACTTTGCTCTAAAACGTTAGTTACAGCATATTATATGCAACCAGCATTTTTTTTTTACTAGACCAGCATTGGAAGGGTTAAACACGGAGGTTTAAAGTTCCGTGGAGAGATATGCAGAAGTTCAGATAGATACATTTTAACTAAATAGAATGTAACAAGTTATAAATGTTACACACTCTTTGGCTGTTCTCCAGCTCCTCAGTCAGAGAGGGTGAGTCACATTCAACACTTAGATACATTTATGTAAATAAAATGTATCTATGTCAGCTTCGGATGCGTCTGCAGAAATCTAAAGGAACTTTAAAGCTGTGTGTAACCCTTCCAATGCTGGTCTAGTAAAAAAAAATGCTGGTTGCATATAATATACTGTAAATAATGTTTTAGGGCAAAGTTGAAATGCAGGGTTATATTCCGCTTTAAACCAAGTTACTCTAATCCAAGGTTTTACTGTATTTTAAATGTACATCTGCTTAGAGGAGCATTGTTATGTCATGCAGTTTAAAAAAGAAAATGTCAGATAGGAGTATCACAGCATGCTGCCATCACTAAGTTTTTCATGTGGGCAAGAAGAGTAAATATGGCTTCTGCTCTGTGCAAAAACATGAGAATCTGAAGGCAGACAGCACTCCAAACAGAGAAATAATTGTAATTTGAGCTTACTTTGATTTATATTTAAAAAAAATGTATATTAAATTATAAAACTACATCTTGCGTAGCACTAATATTATGCTTAATTTGTAATGGTGGAGAAAATCAATTACATGTATTAGAATGTATTATGTTATCATTCAGTACTTCTTCTGTGACAACAATGGAAACGTTTCTTCTTTATTCAGTACCGACGCACAGTGGCTCTGAACTAAGAAGTTTCAGAAATGCTGCAGCCATTGCAGCCCTACAGGATGAGGCTCAGCTAACTCTCAACAGCTACATACATACCAGGTAACAAGATTACGTACCCATAGGGCCCTTTTACACGTAATGCATTTTATTGCTTTTCTTTTCTCCTTCTAAGTAAGGAATTACTTGCCAATGATGTCAGTTTATTGATTTTGTGCTCAACACATCTACAATTTTAAAGCCGTAAAATTGTAGAAAATACCGGTGGACAGAAAAATGTACATACATCCATTCCCTTGCAGCGATGCCCTAAGCATCCCTCCTCTTCTAATATCCTAAACCCATTTCCCCCCAAGATACTCAGGTGGCAGCTCTTCTTGGTGACACAAAGTTATTCAATTATTTATGAAGGCTCTGTTGCAACCCTTTTGGGCAAAGGAACTTTGGGAAAAATGGGGGAGGAGCTTTGCATTCAATCTCTTAGCAGAGTGGTTGTGGCTGAAAAGATCATGACATAGTGACTATTAGAAGAGGGTATACCAGCTTCATCACTGTTGTCATCTAAGTGTCTAGGAGTAGATGGGGGTTGTATGTCTGAAGAAGAAGATCAGACAGAACTGTTCCTAAAACAAGATAAGCACATAAAAATTTCTTCATAGATTTTTCAATATTAATCAGTACTTCTGCTTTAAAGCGGAATATAACCCAGCATTTCAACTTTGCTCTAAAACATTATTTACAGCATATTATATGCAACCAGCATTTTTTTTTTACTAGACCAGCATTGGAAGGGTTACACACAGAGCTTTAAAGAGACTCTGTAACATCAAAAACATCCCCTGGGGGGTACTCACCTCGGGTGGGGGAAGCCTCTGGATCCTAATGAGGCTTCCCACGCCGTCCTCTGTCCCACGGGGGTCTCGCTGCAGCCCTCCGAACAGCCGGCGACAGACCCGACTGTCTGTTCAATATTTACCTTTACTGGCTCCAGCGGGGGCGCTGTGGCTGCTTTCGGCTCCGAACTACACGGAAATACCCGATCTCAGTCGGGTCCGCTCTACTGTGCAGGCGCCGGAAACTTGCGCCTGCGCAGTAGAGCAGCCCCGACGGCGATCGGGTATTTCCATGTAGTTCGGAGCCGACAGCCGTCAGAGCGCCTGCGCAGGAGCCAGGAAGGTAAATATTGACGTTATCTTTAACGGAGGGCTGCAGCGAGACCCCTGAGGGACGGATGACGGCGTGGGAAGCCTCATTAGGATCCGGAGGCTTCCCCCACCGGAGGTGAGTACACCCAAGGGGATCTTTTGATGTTACAGATCCTCTTTAAAGTTCCATGGATAGAAATGCAGATGCATCCGAAGTTTAGATAGATACATTTAAGTAAACACAATGTAACAAGTGTGGAATGTGACACATACTCTGACTGTGCAGGAGCTGGAGGACAGCCAGAGAGTGTGTAACATTCACCACTTGTTACATTGTGTTCACTTAAATGTATCTATATAAACTTCGGCTGCGGCAGCATTTCTCTCCATGGAACTTTAAAGCTCTGTGTGTAACCCTTCCAATCTAGTAAAAAAAAATGCTGGTTGCATATAATATGTTGTAAATAATGTTTTAGAGCAAAGTTGAAATGCTGGGTTATATTCCGCTTTAACTAAATGCCATTCAGCATGTTAATTAGACAATGTCTTTGCTTAATGTTTTTGTAGATACCCCACGCAGCCCTGCCGTTTTGGGAAGTTACTTCTGCTTCTACCTGCCTTAAGATCCATCAACCCTTCAACAATAGAAGAAGTTTTTTTCAAGAAAACTATAGGCAATGTTCCGATCACACGGCTGCTCTCAGACATGTACAAATCCAGCGATATCTGAATTCAAAAACTTCTCTCACAACAAACTTTTGTATAAGACTAAACAACGATCATTTGAAAATGACCAGAACTGAGGACACAAACATTATCAAGGAATTTTCTTTTATTGAAAACATCCATCATATTGATGTGTATGTTATCAAAATATACCATGTGGAGTGCTCAATGCCATTTTGTCCATGTAAGCCCAAAAGAGAGGAAGCAAGCAGTTTGTCTTCAAGACTGGTAATAATGCAGTTGCAGTGTACATAAGATCAACTTCATATCCCATAAGTATCACTAACTTTTGTAATAAGAAATATTTCACAGTTCCTTATGACTATATAAAAATAAATAAAAGCATGTCCCTACAAAATAGAATGTCACCTAAATTAACACTGTTTTTTCAGCAAGGCTTGGTGTACAGAGGCGCCAGAGTAGAATAAAAACGTTTAAAAACCGTCTAAAAGAGGGGGATGTTCAGGTGGACTTACCTCCCTCAAAAATATAAAACTCAATTGAGTCACAATATATCAATACAAAAATATTTTATTGAACTCCACTTAGTGCAACGCGTTTCGCAGGTGTGGTCCCGCTTCATCAGGCAAACAGGAGTATAACTCAATGGGTCTAGATGCAGAAGTGAGCGCCTCTGTCTCACAGAGCGCCTCTGTCTCTGCCTCACAGAGGCGCTCACTTCTGCATCTAGACCCATTGAGTTATACTCCTGTTTGCCTGATGAAGCGGGACCACACCTGCGAAACGCGTTGCACTAAGTGGAGTTCAATAAAATATTTTTGTATTGATATATTGTGACTCAATTGAGTTTTATATTTTTGAGGGAGGTAAGTCCACCTGAACATCCCCCTCTTTTAGACGGTTTTTAAACGTTTTTATTCTACTCTGGCGCCTCTGTACACCAAGCCTTGCTGAAATCTTGAGTCCACCCTCGGTGGAGGGGTGCTACCCCATTTCCTATCTACAGAGAGCGACATCTTAAAAACCTGAGTGGGGTCAGGTTCTAATACTCCCCACATGCACTTGAAGTGGTTGCCTATGGGTAACCCATGTTTGTGAGTATATCTAAATATTTTGCTTTTAACCACAACCAACTTAACAATACTACACCATATCGGGCTCTCGATTTCTCTTTGTTCTTCCAAGCATAAATTAACACTGTGGTTGGCTTGTGGACTGGACTACGTAAAGATTAATGGTTAAGACTGAGAACACAAACAATGACAAAACAATGGACATCCTAATTTTTAGTGCTAAAACAAAACAAAAAAATGGATCATCACTCGAAAGTAAACCGTTATAAATATAATTGCCATAAAGTCTGGCTAATGACCAGAGCCCTGCTAATAATAAACCAGATGGATTCACTAGAGCAAGGGTTTCAAGCTCAAATACAAAGTGGGCCGAAATGGAATACTGGGACCAAGTCATGGGCAAACCTCAATGTTTAGTGGCCACCTCCCTCCCTTATAAATTCCCTGGTGTTTAATGTCTCCTTCCCCTATACAGTTCCTGGGGACTAGCTTCCTTCCTTCCTCCCCTATATATTTCCCTGGTGTCTAATGCCTCCCCTATAAAGCTCCCTCGTGTTTAGTGGTCATCTATCCCTCCCCTATACATTTCCCTGGTGTCTATTACTTTTCTCATACCTCCAATCCTCCACCATATGGCTTTCCTGGTGATCTAGGGCTTCACCTCCAATATAGCTTCCCTGAGGGTCTTGAGTGGGCCAAAAATAATGAAAAGTGGGGGAAATAACTTGGAGGGCAATTTTGATGACCAGATTTGTTCCACAGGCCAGAGTTTGACATGTATGCACTAGAGCAGTGTTTCTCAACATTTTATTGGTATGTACCCCTTTTAAAACCCTGTACTCACCAAGTACCCCCTAGCATAGTAAACATTATCACAAGTACCCCTTGACGAATATATATTAAATCGTAGTACATGATAAGTGGTTCTTAACAATTTTCAAGCATACTAAAACTCTAAATTTGTTATTCTTGGTTAAGTATATCAAGCCCTAGTACCCCCTGGAGCCATCAGAAGTACCCCCTGGGGTACGCGTACCACACGTTGAGAACCTAGGCACTAGAGCAACGGTTAGCATGAGTAAGTTTCGTCATTCAGTGGTCACAAATTTAAATTTGATCATCCCTGTGATATTTTCAGCAGTCTGGTACCACACATATAAGGTCACATGATAATGATCAGAACTGTTTGCCTTTTAGAATGTGTCCTAGATTTTCCATTTGGCACCACAATGTACAATTGTTCAGCAGTAGGAGACATTAGATCTGATTGATTATGTATTTAGATTTTCAATAGACGTAAAAACAGGTCATTGATGAATACTACTATGTATAGTACTTAAGCCACCAGCTGTATCGGAGTTTCCTGAATTTACTATCAATAAGTTTGCTGTAAGCTGAAACTGACAAGGCAATGGTAATGTCTGGGAGCCAGCACTTGGTAGTAAAAAAATAAAAGAAAGACCATTTCAAGTGGACGCCCTAATACTTCACATTACCTTCTTGTAAGTCATAAATCATCTCTCGAGGTGCTAAATTATAAAGAACTGGTATTTTAGCACCTAAACTCCACTGCAGGACATCACTTCTTAAAGAAGAACCGTCACGAAAATCTTAAAATTTAAAACACATACAAATAAGAAGTACATTTCTCCCAGAGTAAAATGAGCCATAAATTACTTTTCTACTATGTTGCTGTCACTTACAGTAGGTAGTAGAAATCTGACATTACCGACAGGTTTTGGGCTAGTCCATCTCTTCATGGGGTATTCTCAGCATGGCCTTTATTGTTTATATAGACATTCCCTGAAAATGATTAATACAAAAATGCTGGCCAGCCTCCCTGCTCGCTGTACACGACTTTGACAGTTGGACGGAGCAACTGCCATTCACTAAGTGCTTTTAAAAATAAAGAAAACCCTGAGAACCCCCCTATGAGAAGATGGGCTAGTCCAAAACCTGTCGGCAATGTCAGATTTCTACTACCTACTGTAAGTGACAGCAACATAGGAGAAAAGTAATTTATGGCTCATTTTACTCTGGAAGAAATGTACTTCTTATTTGTATGTGTTTTAAATTTTAAGATTTTCGCAACAGTTCCTTTTTAAATAATGGTCAATTGAGGGGACAATATTTCAGCTGTGGCATGTGATGTCCTGCTGCAAATCTTTGTAATGTGGCATGGTAGCAGTGCAATAACCATTTATTAAGAACACTGAATCTGAGAGAGCCTAAGCGCTTTGAGTCCTATGGAAGAAAAGCGCTATAGAAATGTTATTGTTAAGACATTCAGTGAACCACTTACAGGCCATTACCTGGCCCATTGGTTCTCCATACAGAGTAGTGGACACCTAATTATGATTAATGAGATGTAAATAAGTTGTAATTGCAGTTATTCTGATTAGTCCAATTTCAAGCTGCATCTAGTTTACAATGAAATGCAAGGAGACATTATTTGTGTTTCATTGATCATGCTTAGAGGACACCTTGAAGGTAACAATGTTAAAATGAAGTTCTTCAGCTGCAATGTTACACGCATTGCAGCTTTCTGATCACCACATCTAGATTATAGTGCAGCACTCAAGGTAGCCACTAATGGTCCAATTTCTAGTGAAAAATTTGATCAAAAATTCTGATCGGAAGAAAATCGTTCACTACAGCATCAACGAGCCAATCTTTGCTTGCTATCTATCACAACCAATCAAGAAAATCCAAATCCAAATTTTGGTTTGACAAAAACCCAATCGGATGACTATTTTTTTATAATCATTCATAATCGATTGTGCCAATCAACAGAGATTATTTTCAACCAATCTGATCAGAAATTAGTGGCTACCTTTAGGCTGTGATGTTGAAAAAATAAATAAATAACAGAACCAGGTTTTACAATAGTTCTTGCAGCTTTATAACGTCCAGACACCCTATAAGCGCTTTTCAGAGCACTTTTTTGGCCTCCAGAGCTTTTTAAAAAATGTTCACATTCACTTAAATTAAAATCACAGTAAAACCACACGATTTTAACATGATTTTTAAAAAGCTCTCCGAAAGCTCTGGAGGCAAACGCTCAGAAATGTGCTTATAGTGTGTCTGAGCCCTCAGATTTTCAGCATTGTATATTTATAAGTTTGCACTTGAGCAAGGGAATAGCTATTTGCATGAGAATATCAACAGTCCAAAGTAAGAGTATGCGACGATATAAAGTCAGAGGTCAGAGCTGCTGTAGAATCTGTGGCCTGCAGCAAGAATGTGTCCTAGTAGTGATCTCAGCGCCCACAATTAGTTCAGTTCCAGGTGAGAAAACCACTAGCCAAAACATCACACGCCATGCATGGTTCAACTCACCTTGCAGTAAAAATAAAAAAATACAACATATTTATGAAGTACACTGGTGGTCCTTTTAAATCACCTTTGTTCTGTCTCACAGAGTACAAGTCCATAGACTTTGCATGGTGTACTCGGGATCACATACACATCACAGTAGTGCTAAGTGTTGCTTCATAAATCAAATATCTCAAAACCGCAGATAAACTGTACACCCACAAGAAAGCCGACATGACTAAGGGCCTGTTTCCACTAGACGCAGATTCTGCATGCAGAAAACTGACTCCAATAAATGCCTATGGGAAATCGGCATCAGAAAAATCGCGTTCAGTGGAAACAGGCATTCATTGGAGTCAGTTTTCAGCATGCAGAATCTGCGTGTAGTGGAAACAGGCCCTAAATGAATGGATCAAGCTTAACAGTGCAGCATACTTTGGGGTATAGTCACTAAACTGTGATAATCAGAATAACGCGCATAAAGACTTGCACACAATGAGTAGAGCGTAATACATTGCATGTAATGTATTGCATTCTGCTCTACTGATTGTGCGGTAAGACATTATGCCATTATTCTGCTTAATGCAGTTTACCAACTATATTCCTTTGTAACGTACTTGCAGCATGAGATTCCATGGTAAAGCTGACCAATGTGTCTGGCATCACAACTAGATTAAAAAACTGCATACAGCACCAGCCTTGGATTTTCTCTCTCTACAGGGTTCATCCATTGAGTGTTAGGGCCCGTTTCCACTGCGGCGATTTCGCCGCCGATTCTGCAGAGTTTCCCCGCACATGATTCGCACGGGGAAACTCTGCCATAGGGGATGACAGGGCCGCTGCGGAATCGCTCGCGGGAGCGATTCGCCCGGAATACCCTGCAGAATTCGCAGCGGAGGCTGCGAATCCCATAGCCGTGCATGGCACGGCTCATGGGATTCGCCTGCGATCCCGCCCACTCGCTCAGTGCGGCGTGCGTCTGCGAGACGCACGCCGCACAAGTGGAAACAAGCCCTTAGTGATAGTCATGTCTAGAACACATGGAGAAGCATGTTTAATCAGCTGATAGATCTGCAAAGCACTGATTTTTTTTTTTTGTGATTACATCCTGCTCTAGCACATGATCATGACTAGCAAATCAGATCAGAGCCTTGTATATCTATTGCCTGACCAAACTAATCACATGCTTCTCTAGGAGTTATCCTAAACATGACTATTACTATTGAAGGTTTCGAGATGTGCTGCGCTATACAATCATGCATCATCCATTCATTTAGTCAAACATACTTTGTGATTATATAGTTTATCTACTATTGGGTAATAAAATAATACTACCATTGCAATGTGCGTCTCTAATGTTACATATCACTCTGAGGACCTTATGCTAAGGGTAAGGACTTGTGCAATATGACAACGACCACTGGATGTTTGGATGTTTTAAGGCAGTATAAGTTCCCTGGTATCCAGCACCGGCAGGGATCACCTGATGCCGGATACATGTGTACAGCACAAATCTCCCTCCCCCCCCCCCCCCCCCAAATACTTATCGAGGCTCCAGCGATGTCAGCCTCCCTCTATCTCCCTGCGAGTTCAGAGTGACTTTCCGGGTTCCCAAGTGAACGGAAGCCGGAGTGTCACCTGTCCAGGATCAGGTCATGTGACACTCCGGCTTCCGTACACAGATGCTGGAAGCCGCAAGGAGCCCGCAGGGAGAGGGAGGGAGACTGCTAGCCATCGCTGGAGCCTCGGTAGTATTTCTAAGCCTGCCAGCACCCATAGAAAGCCCCTCAAAACCGGTCCCCATTATCCCGAAGTCATGCCAGTTTGTTAAGACTTCCGTTTGCCTGAAATCCGGATAACGGGTACTTTGCTGTATATTCATTATTTGTATAATATTTTGACAGATTTGCTTTACATTTACATAGTCAAGTCCACTTAAAAAAAACAACTAAACCCAAAAGAAAAACAAAGAAAGTTGTAGTTCTAAGCACATTTTACACAGGACTATGGATATTCTGTCCAAAACTTTGTATGCACCGTCTATATTTACTTATCACCCTGACTGTCATTAACATTTGTCCTGTTCAATTTCGGGTTTAGCTGAACTGTAATCAGGTACAAGAAAAGAAAAAATCACTACTGGTGTCAGTAGAGATTTGCATATTAGGATCATTTTTTACTAATCACTAGGTGTCAGGAAGGCAACTTACTTCCTCCCTAAAGGTGGCCATACACTGGACGATTTGCCATCAGATTCGACCAACAGATAGATCCCTCTCTGATAGAATCTGATCAGAGAGGGATTGTATGGCCACCTTTACTGCAAACAGATTGTGAACAGATTTCAGCCTGAAACCGTTCACAATCTGTGGTGGTGCTGCCGCCGCCGCTCCCCCCCCCCCCCGCATACATTACCTGCTCCGCCGGCGCAAGTCCCCGCTGTCACTGCTGTCTTCTCCGCTCTGGTCTCCGGCATGCTTCACTTCTTCCTGCCCGGCAGGAAGTTTAAACAGTAGAGCACCATCTACTGTTTAAACTTCCTGCCGCCAGGAAGAAGTGAAGAATGCCGGAGACCAGACCAGAGCGGAGAAGACAGCAGTGACAGCGGGGACTCACGCCGGCAGAGCAGGTAATGTATACCCGCTGTATTGCGTCGGTCATTCGAATGCCGCTATCGACGCACTCCCGACCCGCCGGCGATCGAGAAAAATCTTCCGCACGGACTGATCGTCAGGAACTATCGATTTCGGACAGAAATCGATCGTTCTGTCAGCGGTGTGCGCGGCGATTTCATAGCCGATTCGATCACTGTGATTGAATCGGCCGTATATCGGCGGGAAAATCGTTAGATGTATGGGCCCCTTAAAACTCTGTTTATAGATCTATAGATGTGTCTCACGCCCATCACTCTTCATTCTTCAGTGTAAAACTTCATACACAAGCTTGATTAAAAGTCATCTGAGGTGGCCAATAACTACTACTCAGCCGATAATCCGGGGTGTGTACAGTAGCTTCCAACCCCCTCCCTGCAAGCAATCTGCCAGGTATGCACAAGCTACTCCTTTGCCCCTCCCCCCGAATAGCAGCAGAATGCATTGGCAGCTGTACAGCTGAATTGCTTCTGTACTGTGTTGGCACAGCAATGTTGCCCGAGGGATCGGGACCTGAACCCCGACAGGCTACATCTGTTACGGACCTTAAAGCATACTGCCACAGAGTGGGGGAAAGGATGTTGAAGTGGTATCTCCTCTATAACGTACATCATCCCCCATCCATTCCAACTGGTAGTTTTATTCTGTCCAGATTTATACTGTACCAATAAATACACTCATATATAAGTCCATTTGTGCTTGCCTCTTTGGAGTAGAGATTTGCAGCTGTAAATATGATTCAACTTGTGAAATGTATGCATTTCTGCAGAAGATTGGCTTTTAAAAATGGTGTGCATGAATGCCAAAATGTGGACAGTTTACAACTAAAGCCGCAGGAAATGTGCCAAAGCTTTTCGGCCATGACAAGACAGTGGTTAACAGACCATATTAGTGTACCATGTAATTCAGCTGAGGATGGTTTAAATTGCAGTCACAAAAATAATATGGTTGATCTGTCGAATAATCTTGCAGCTACTACAGACATATCCTACAAGTAGGGTAGCACCACATTTAGATACAGTTTGATAACAGTTTTATGTTTAAAGTTTTTGGTGTGTGATTAGGTTCTAGCACTAAGGAAAATCAGCACTTCAACTATAATAGACAAGTAAAATTGTTCCTTGTACAGTGCATCTAAAGTTGTACTCATTTCTTTACAGAGATTAAAATATATTGAACTTGACTTTTAAATTGTTGTCATGAATTTTTTTTAATTAAAAATCTAGAAGAAAAAATCAACAAAACAAAGATATGTAATCTTCATACAGTATTGCAAATGCAGGCAAAAAAATTGTAAAGAAAGAAAAGAAAAATGTACTGTATTTTTTTTTGACTATAAGACTCACTTTTTCTCCCCCAAAAGTGGGGTGGGGGGGGGGGGGGGAGGGGGGGGGAGTCACTGCATTTTTTTAGCCCAAATGCAGGGAGTTCCTGACTTGTGAATGCCTGCAAATACGAACCTCCAACCCGCCGCAATGACCGTGACTCCCTGTACTGTGCCCATGCAGAGGAGGACACAGGGGGATACAAAGGGGCATAGAGGAGGACACAAGGTGACACAGACAGACACATGGGGGACACAAGGTGGACAGAGGAGGACACAGGTAGACCAAAGAGGGCATAATCCACAAGATAAAGCAGAGAAACCGAGAGCCCAATATAGTGTAGTATATATTGGATCAAGGAAGAATATGACAAGTAAGTATTATACTCACAAACATGGGTTACCGCTTAGGCAACTACTGTATAGGCAGGTGGGGAGATTAGACCTGTACCCACTCAGGATTCTCTGAAGAAGAAAAAAGGGTTTATCACCCTTCCACCGAGGGTGGATATCTTGACGAGTAGATATACAGAGGCGCCAAAAGGATAAAATATACTAAAAGGTTTAAAATATTCAAGTGGCGGTGGTGGACCAGCCACTCAGAAATAGACTCGATGCTGTCGCTTGTATTAAATACAATTTATTCACATACTCCACAAACGTAACTGCAACGCGTTTCACGGGCACATTCCCGCTTCATCAGGCATTCAACAAAAGGAGTATCACATGGACGCAGGTCCAATACACGCTTGGCACCACAGAGCTGATTTTTGTGACACTTACGAGAACAGCAGTGGTTTGCAAAAGCATGTAATGACTCCAAAGAGATTTTATTTGGACCTTAAAAACAGCTATTGATATTCACCAAACTAAAAACCATTTGTTAAAGTGAACCAGAGACGAAGCACCCTCATGTATTTTACCATATACATTAGAGAAAACACCTACTCTGCTCTCGGTTTCATTCTTCACTGTTCAGCTTGCTTCTCATCAGCCCTAATAAAATGCCCGACTGAGCATTCAGTCTGGCTTTGCTCAGGAATCGTTATAGCCAAGTCTGTGTTCTCTGATGTATTTTCAAGCCCAAGCCTGTCCCCTTGTGGCTCTGCTCAGGAATCCTTATAGCTGAGTAGTTATAGCAATGCCAGACTGAATGCTCAGTCGGGGATTTCATCAGGGCTGATAAGAAGCAAGCTGAACAGTGAAGAATGAAACTAAGAGCAGGGTAGGTGTTGTCTCTAATATTCCCACTGATATATATATGTCAAAATACATAAGTGAATGCTTCGTCTCTGGTTCACTTTAAGATTTGAGAGCACCAGTAGTCTAATAACAGGAAGACCATGTACTCATAAAGGCATTTACTATCATTGTTACCTTTTGGAGGAGTGGTTGACCAACATAAACTTAACCAAAAGCAACAAGATAATTTGTGCTGATGTCTAAGGGCAATAAATGCCTGTTTCTCCACAGGAGAAAGCCAAAATACAATAAATAAATGGCAGGGTTGTATGGAGAAGGCCACTACTGTAGAATAAGAATAAAAAAAACTGGATTGTATGAAAAACAGTTTGCTGAAAGGGAACCATTTAGTGTGGTACAAGAACCTTTTTCCCAACTGTGAAACATGGCAGCAGTATCATGGTTTGAATCTGCTTTGCTACTTCTAAACCACTGCAGGTTATCACTATAACTATGAGTTATGAACTGTATGAGTAAATTCTACAGGGGGATGTCAGTGTATCTGAAACAAAACCCAAGAAAAGCTAGGTCATGCAGCAAGACAATGATCCAAAAGTTAATTTACTTAAAGGACTTACGAGGCGAAAAAGACCTAAAAAGTTAAATACCTGCATGTAATAGCAATGCACGGATATGCGCGAGTGCGGCTGCGCAGCTCTAGGGCCTCCCCCGATCCACGCTACTGTTGCGTGGATCGGGGGGGGAGGCCCTAGAGCTGCGCAGCCGCACTCGCGCAAATGCGGACTGCGCAGTGGCGGCCAGCTCCAGCGGCCATCTTTGTGGAGGAGGAAGAGCCCGACCCGGGCTGGGGGGGTCGGGACCAGCCGAGGGGCACATTGAGCTGCGGGGACCCGGCGGAACGGCACGGAGGGCGCGGACGGCGCCCTCCGTGCATTGCTATTACATGCAGGTATTTAACTTTTTAGGTCTTTTTCGCCTCGTAAGTCCTTTAAGAGAGATGTCAATTCCTTGACCTTAATTCCTGGGTTTTTTGTTTCAAATGTTGTGGAAGGACCTGAAGTGAAGCTGTTCTGTAAGCATGAATAGGCTAAATTTCTTCCGATTCAATATGCTAAAGTAAAATGTATCTATAATTTTTAATTACAGTTATTGAAGCCAGGGTAGAAAACAAGTTACCCAAAGCAGAGGTTCACACACACACACACGTGACACTAGATCATTTTCTTCAGTTAAAAAATAAAAAAAATAAAAGTGTTCTCATTTACCTGGGTTTTATTGTCTTATTAGTTTTATGACCTGTGTGAAAATCCACTTAGATCATTTTTATGGGGAAAAATAGAAACATCAATTGTCCACAAACTCCAAAAATATCTCTAGAACACCTGACCACAAAGTATTGTAAATTACTGGCATTTGCCATTTCATCTGTGTATATTTGTACATCATCCTGAATTGTAGAAACATAGAGTTCTCATATTGACTCAATTTTAACAACTGTTTTATTGATTAAAGCTGCTTCTCTAATTCATAGATTTGCAGAGAGAAGCAAACTAGAACAAAGCATGTTCCCACACACCTCTTTCTAGTACAGGCATGGGCAAACTCAGCCCTCCAGCTGTTACGGAACTACAAGTCCCACAATGCATTTGCCTTTATGAGTCATGACTGTGGCAGTCAGACTCCTGCAATGCATTGTGGGACTTGTAGTTCCTTAACAGCTGGAGGACCAAGTTTGCCCATGCCTGTTGTAGTAGATAGACTATTGCTCATGTTCTAATTTCCTAGTGTGTGAGTGAGTGTGCGAGTGTGTGAGTGAGTGAGTATATGTAAAACGCCTAGACCGATTTGAATGAAACTTGGTATACAAATCCCTTACTACCTGGGATGATATGTTCTGGGGGTCTCACGTCCCCCCTGCACACCTGGGCGGAGCTACAAACAGCCAGATTCCACCCATTCAAGTGAATGGAAAAAATGGAAAAGGCTGCCATTCTCACAGTAATTGAGCCAGAGTCCCCACACTTGGCACAGTTGGTCGCTTGGTGACCGAGGTTGCAAATTCAGGAAAAGTGGGCGGAGCATAAAACAGCCAATGAAATTTCAGACATTCATTTTAAATGGAAAAATGTAAACTGCAGCCATTCTTACACTGTTAATGGCAGGGTTTTCAAACTTGAGAAACTTGGTCACTGGGTAAATGAGATTAATAATCAGGAAAGTGGGTGGAGCCTACAACAGCCAATCAAAAGTCACCTATTGATTTTCAAGGGGAATATTAAAACTGCTGCCATTCTTACACTGTTAAAGAGACACTGAAGCGAAAAAAAAATTATGATATGATTTGTATGTGTAGTACAGCTAAGAAATAAAACATTAAGATCAGATACATCAGTCTAATTGTTTCAAGTACAGGAAGAGTTGAGAAACTCCAGTTATCTCTATGCAAACAAGCCATTAAGCTCTCCGACTAAGTTAAGGTGGCCATACACTGGCCCGATTCGCGGCCGTTTCGACAGCAGATTCGATCCTGGGATCGAATCTGCTGCCAATCGTTCGGGCTAAACGCACCCGCCGATCCGATTTCCTCCCGAAATCGGATCGGTCCGTCGATCGCGCCGTGCGGGAAATTACCTTCGATCGCCCGTGGGTAGGGTGCGCGTCGCTAGCGGCGGCGGCCGATCCGGTATACATTACCTGACGCTGGCTCCCGGGCGTCTTCTCCACGCTGCACCGCTCTGTTCCGGCTCCATCCCGGCGCTTCCTGTGTCACTGCAGTGACCAGGAAGTTCAAATAGAGGGCGCTCCATTTGAACTTCCTGGTCACGGAGTGACACAGGAAGCGCCGGAATGGAGCAAGAACAGAGCGGTGCGGTGTGAAGAAGACGCCCGGGAGCCAGCTTCAGGTAATGTATACGGGGGGGGGGGGGGGGCACAGGCAGCAGGAGCAGCTCAACAGATTGTGATCGGTTTCAGGCTGAAATCGATTCACAATCTGTTTGCAGTAAAGGCAGCCATACGATCCCTCTCTGATCAGATTCGATCAGATAGGGATCTATCAGCTGGTCGATCTAATGGCAAATCGACCAGTGTATGGCTACCTTTAGTCGCGGAGAGGGCTGTTATCTGACTTTTATTATCTCAACTGTAAGTGAACTGTTTACTTTTTCTCTGCTACAGGAGAGGTCATTACTTCACAGACTGCTCTAAAAGACTAATTTTAAATGATGAGTGTTGTGTAATCTGCACATATTATAGAATGATGCAATGTTAGAAAAAACACTATATACCTGAAAATAAAAGTATGAGAATATTTTCTTTGCTGCTAATCTTCTAGTAATTATTCATAGTACACAACCAATTCACTATATCATATTTTTTTTTCGCTTCAGTGTCTCTTTAATGGCAGAGGCTTCAAACTTACTACAGTCGGTCATTGGGTGACTGGGGTCCAAATTCACTAAAGGGGCGGGGCGACAAACAGCCAATCAGACTTTCTTGGTGGATAAACTGCTTCCATTCACACATTTTTGATGCCAGGAATCTGAAAGCTCACAAACTTGGTCATTGAGTGACTGTGGGTCAAGGTTACAAAAAGTGGGCGGAGCCAAAAATACAGTGGAGGAAATAATTATTTGACCCCTCACTGATTTTGTAAGTTTGTCCAATGACAAAGAAATGAAAAGTCTCAGAACAGTATCATTTCAATGGTAGGTTTATTTTAACAGTGGCAGATAGCACATCAAAAGGAAAATCGAAAAAATAACCTTAAATAAAAGATAGCAACTGATTTGCATTTCATTGAGTGAAATAAGTTTTTGAACCCCTACCAACCATTAAGAGTTCTGGCTCCCACAGAGTGGTTAGACACTTCTACTCAATTAGTCACCCTTATTAAGGACACCTGTCTTAACTAGTCACCTGTATAAGAGACACCTGTCCACAGAATCAATCAATCAAGCAGACTCCAAACTCTCCAACGCGGGGAAAGACCAAAGAGCTGTCCGAGGATGTCAGAGACAAAATTGTAGACCTGCACAAGGCTGAAATGGGCTACAAAACCATTAGCAAGAAGCTGGGAGAGAAGGTGACAACTGTTGGTGCGATTGTTCGAAAATGGAAGGAGTACAAAATGACCATCCATCGACCTCGCTCTGGGGCTCCACGCAAGATCTCACCTCGTGGGTGTCAATGGTTCTGAGAAAGGTGAAAAGGCATCCTAGAACTACACGGGAGGAGTTAGTGAATGACTTCAAATTAGCAGGGACCACAGTCACCAAGAAAACCATTGGAAACACATTACACCGCAATGGATTAAAATCCTGCAGGGCTCGCAAGGTCCCCCTGCTCAAGAAGGCACATTTGCAGGCCCGTCTGAAGTTTGCCAATGAACACCTGAATGATTCTGTGAGTGACTGGGAGAAGGTGCTGTGGTCTGATGAGACCAAAATAGAGCTCTTTGGCATTAACTCAACTCGCTGTGTTTGGAGGAAGAAAAATGCTGCCTATGATCCCCCAAAACACTGTCCCCACCGTCAAGCATGGGGGTGGAAACATTTTGCTTTGGGGGTGTTTTTCTGCTAAGGGCACAGGACAACTTAATCGCATTAACGGGAAAATGGACGGAGCCATGTATCGTGAAATCCTGAACGACAACCTCCTTCCCTCTGCCAGGACACTGAAAATGGGTCGTGGATGGGTGTTCCAGCACGACAATGACCCAAAACATACAGCAAAGGCAACAAAGGAGTGGCTCAAGAAGAAGCACATTAAGGTCATGGAGTGGCCTAGTCAGTCTCCGGACCTTAATCCAATAGAAAACCTATGGAGGGAGCTCAAGCTCAGAGTTGCACAGAGACAGCCTCGAAACCTTAGGGATTTAGAGATGATCTGCAAAGAGGACCAACATTCCTCCTAAAATGTGTGCAAACTTGGTCATCAATTACAAGAAACGTTTGACCTCTGTGCTTGCAAACAAGGGTTTTTCCACTAAGTATTAAGTGTTTTATTGTTAGAGGGTTCAAAAACTTATTTCACTCAATGAAATGCAAATCAGTTATCTTTTATTTAAGGTTATTTTTTCAATTTTCCTTTTGATGTGCTATCTGCCACTGTTAAAATAAACCTACCATTGAAATGATACTGTTCTGAGACTTTTCATTTCTTTGTCATTGGACAAACTTACAAAATCAGTGAGGGGTCAAATAATTATTTCCTCCACTGTAAAGTTCACTAGGAAAATATAAACTGCAGCCATTCTTACACTGTTACTGGCAGGGTTCTCAAACTTTGCACAGTTGGTCACTGGGTGAATGGGATGAATATTCAAGAGAGTGGGTGGAGCCTACAACAGCCAAATAAAATTCACCTGTTGATTTTCAAAGGGAATATTTACATTGCTGCCATTCTTACACTGTTAATAGCAGATGCTTCAAACCTGGTACTGTTAGTCACTGGGTGACTGGGGTTCAAATTTGGAATGGGGGCGGAGCCACAGCCAATCAGATTTGTTTAATTTCAATGGGAATATACAAATAATTGATACCAAAAGCCCAAAGCTCATAAACTTGATCATTGAGTGACTATGTTAAGGTTAGAAAAAGTGGGCGGAGCCAAAAACTACATTTTATTCCAGGGGAAAATAAAAACTGCAGCCATTCTTACACTGTTAATGGCAGGGATTCCAAACTTGACCAGTGGGCCACTGGGTGACTGGGATTAATATTCAGAAATATGGGTGGAGCAAACAGCCAATCAAATTTCACCTATTGATTTTCAAGGGAAATATTAACATTGCTACCATTCTTACACTGTTAATGGCAGAGGCCTCTTAGCTGATAGGTGACTGGGGTCCAAATTCGCTAAAGGGGGCGGAGCCACAAACAGCTGATCAGATTTGTTAGATTGATTTCAGCCATTCTGTTATTGGCAGGGTTCTGACACAGTTGGTCAATGGATGAATGGGATTAATCAGGAAAGTGGGTGGAACCTACAACAGCCAATCAAAATTCCCCTATTGATTTTCAAGGAAATAATGAAACTGCTGCCAATCTTACACTAATAATGGCAGAAGCCTCAAACCAGCTAGTCAGTCATGAAGTGGCTGGAAGTGGCTGGGGTTCAAATCCACTAAAGGGGTGGAGCCACAAACAGCCAATCAGATTACTGTACTGGATAAACTGCTTCCATTCACACTAGGCCTGAACGATTTTAGGAAAAGGTTGAATTGCACGATTTTTGGCAGAAATTGCGATTTCGATTCTGTAGACGATTTTTGCTACACAATTGATCAGTTCGCTCTGACCATCCAGTCGCTCTCTACCTGACGGGGGACAGTCTGCGACAACTACTATAACTGTGGTCCCCTCTCTGTCTGTCCCGTGTGTGCTGCTGGTTGGGGGGGGGAGGGGGTGACAGTGACCGATTCATCAGCTATTATTCATAAAAAAGTGGATGGAGCCCACAAAAGCCAATAAAAATTAATCTATTGATTTTCAAGAGAAGCATTTCATTCCTGCCATTCTTGCACTGTTAATGGCATAAGCCCCAAACTGGGTACAGTTATTTATTGGGTGACTGGGGTTCACATTCAGAAAAGGGGTGGAGACACAAACAGCTCATCAGATTGGTTTCATTTAAATGCAAATTCTTGATGCCAAAGACTGCAAAGCTCACAAATTTGGTCACTGAGTAATTAAGCAGTTGTCTGTTACAAAAAGTGGGCATAGCCAACACCAGCCAAATACATACCCAGGCAATGCTGGGACATCAGTGGGCGGAGACAAATACAAATTTTACTGGGAAAAGGTAAACTGCAGCCATTCTTACACTGTTAATGGTAGGGTTCTCAAACTTTGCACAGTTGGTCACTGGGTGACTGGGATTAATATTCATAAAAAAGAGGGTGGAGCATACAAAAGCCAATCCAAATTCATTTATTGCTTTTCAAGGGGAATATTCAATTGCTGCCATTCTTGCACTGTTAAGGACACAAGCTTAAAACCTGGTACAGTTGGTCATTGGATGACTGGGGCTCAAATTCAGAAAAGAGGGTGGAGCCACAGCCAATCAGGTTTGTTTCATTTCAATGCAAATTATTGATGCCAAACAATGCAAACCTCACAAACTAGGTCATTGAGTCATCGTGTGTTAGGGTTAGAAAAGTGGGCGGAGCCAACACCAGTCAAATACATACCCGGGCAATGCCAGGAAATCAGCTAGTATGGTATATAATAACACTACTTGGGAAATAGTATCTCATGAATGTGGAGTTCTTTAAACTTCATATAATCATTTACAGCCATTAAAGGGAACCAGAGAGGATGCAATATACATACCTGGGGCTTCCTCCAGCCCCATACGCACGGATCGCTCCCACGCCGCTGTCCTCCGCTGCCTGGATCCGCCGCCATTGGGTCCAGTCATTGCCGCGAGTCGGCAAGTCGGCCGCGGCCAATTCTCCGCATTACAGGGTGCTCTCCCCATACAGATACGCATGTGGCTGCTTACTGCGCAGGCGCATGCGTACATGTATGGAGGGAGCCCCTGTGATGCGGACAATTGGCCGCGTCCGCCGGAAGTGACGGGCCCGGTACCGGCGGATCCAGGAAGCTGAGGACGGTGGCATGGGAGCGATTCAGGCTTATGGGGCTGGAAGAAGCCCCAGGTATGTATAAAATCTTTTTCTTTTTTCACCCCCCCCCCCCCCCCCCCGTTCCTCTCTGGTTCCCTTTAAAGTATTTAGCCACAGTAAGCGAAAAAACAAAAAATCTAAAACTTGTATGAAAGGTTTGATTTATTCTGTGAATCATAACTGCAAAACAATTAATACTGCCAAAAGCAACCAAGCAGATTGTGCCTCTAAGCTTTACTAAGGATTCTTCATTATTCTGGAGGTACTCCTCTTTTGCCCTAGTTTTCAGAGCACTCGTCTTCATCTCCACATCGTAGCAAATCTAAACTGAAGACAATCCGTTCTATTTGCCTGAAAATCTATGGAGTCCAGAGGAATTAAAGATCGATCTGTGGACTGAACAAAATTGGATAAAATACAGATTTGTGTTATGCAAACACACACCAGTACAGATGTACCAATAAAATCAGCCCACTGCAGCCTAGTGTTCCCCTACTCAGCCCTGTCAGCTGTTCAGACCTGGGATCTGTTATATTTTTATGGCGCTGCTTAAGACGTATTTGAGAATTTGTGAGAGTTGTAGGTCTGGGTCTGATCAAGTCGTACCACCCAAAGTTTTTAAGTATATCCACTGCAAGCCTCTAATCAGCTGCAAACAATATGTGACAATTTCCCATCAAAGAAGCAAGAAGGCAGAAAGAATGTTGGGCTTCTAAAGATCAAAGCATGCGACTTTGGCAGCAGTGCTTCACAAAACAGTGATGGAGCTTCTGGTGACCCAAAGGCAGGATATCCAACAGCATTACCATAAACAGCTATAATTGGAAGCCTTGCAGAACAGCAGGCAATTTGCAGTCTGCATCTTAGCACTGGACATACCTCTCAGAACATTGTAAGTAGGTGGTTATTTAAATTTTGTATGCACTATGGGGGGAGGGGGGCAGACATAGCTAACTGTACTTGCCTACCTGTTTTGGTTATCATTTGACGTGGGACTCCAGTCACAAAAGTGGGATTATTAAACTCTTTGGCCATGCCAGTCTTCATAACTTTTACTCAACTCTGTTGACTCAAGTCCAAATACTGGATGTGGAAGGCAGCAGATCAGTTCATCATACTCCATAGCTTTAGAGATACCATTTAATTACATGTACTTAATACTCTTCTGGTGAGGTGCTTTCATCTTCCCAGACTCACAATGAAATGCTAGTGGGGATGGGTTTAAAGGAAACCAGAGACAAACTCATAAAAAAGATTTATACACATCTGGGGCTTCCCTCCAGCTCCATCCGCACAGATCACTTCCATGCAGTCGTCCTCAGTCTTCTCCCTCTTCGGTACTGGTTCCCGTTACTTCAGCAGTCGCAGTCAGTTTGAAGCATGTGCAGTGCGCTCCCCCGTCCTTCTTTGGCGGAGAATAGTACTGCACCTGCACAGTACTATTCTCCGCCAAAGAGATGGATAGAGCGCACTGTGCTTGCTCAGACTGGTCGAATCTACGGGACCCGGTACCAGAACTGGAGAAGACGGAGGACAGCGGCGTGGGAGCTGGAGAAAGCCCCAGGTATGTATAAATCTTTTATATGAGTTTGTCTCTGGTACACTTTAAACAGCAGCACTCAAGGTCAGAGAAGGGAGTCCGCAGAAATGAATCCTGCAGAATCTACCAGCGTTCTACTACACCAAGGATACCCCACAAACTGCTTTAACCTGTTTTACAAAACAGTGCACCAATCATGTGACCACTATTTTTGGCTGATAAAACATGGACGAACCAACTATGCAAAATGTAGTTAGTAAAGAAATCATAAGAACAGATAATCTTGGAAACTGTCCAAAGACCAACATTTGACTAAGGAAGCAGAACACAGGAAACTGAACACTTGACAACAAGCTTAGAAGATAATGGGGTTTACACTTCTTACCACTGCACGGTTTTTCAGCATTCCAATGCTCCGCTGTCAAGGGACAATAGATTTAAGTTTAAAAGTTTAAGTTTAAAACGCTATTCATTGATGAAAAAACAGAAAAATAGAAGGCATTAAAGTTATTTTTAAGTGACACTCTTCGATAACTTTTCTGCTCTTTCAAAGTACTTAATCAGATTTAAAAAGTCAGAGGAAATTACACAAATGCACGAGTTTATTGCCATAATTTTATTTCAAAATTTTTTAGACAAGTCATATAAATGTGTTTACTTGTATAAAGTAATTTCCCCATAATATTCAATATAAAGTCTTTTGCAAGCATTGATATTATTGTGTAGGCATTACACATCAAGAAAAGCAGAAACACAGTGGCAGATTTTAGCACAGTAAATGAACACAAATAAGTGTATACAGAGAAGGGAAAAAAAAAAAAAAAAAAAAAAAAAAAAAAGGATGGAAATCTAGGTTAGTGCTGGTTAGCTGCCAAACTGATTCTACAGACAGATGAATAAGACTAATGGCAGGTGAAAAGTGTTTCAGAAACAGAATTCACACTAGTAGCATCGTTGTCAGATGAAAAACATTCACAGGGGAGGGGAAGAAACAAAACAAAAACACACACAATAAAGGCAACAGTGAGAATCTGTTACAATCAAATCAGTGATTACTAAAGAAATCTTGGTCCTCAGTGCCATCAATACTTCATCTAGGTCTTCAGCACTAAAACGTAGAAACTGATTAAAGGGCCAAATAGGACTTCAGTCAACATGATCAATACAGAAATGGCAAGCAATTGGTTTTCCCACTGACAGAGCACTAGTACCAAACATTCAGCAGATCCCCAAGGCTGGTTATCATAGGGGTGAGATTCCTTACTGAGTGAGGCTATGGAAGCTCCATTGCCCATAAAACTGTGCTTTTCCTGGAAGACCTGAACACAACTGACTAGAACTCAGTTAACATTGCTGGTATTTCTTGGACCATGAACTGCTTTTCCATACACATGACAAAATAAGTAAGCCATTGTCAAAACTCGCCTCTGAAAATACAGAATATTTAAAAAAGAAAAAAACAAAACCAAAAAACCAAAACCCTCGCCTCTGATCACAGTTCAAATTCAGTATCTTAGATGACCCTATAGTAGTGTGCTTGAAGAAAAAAGGTTTTGTGCGACACGGATGGACCTGTCTGCATTTGGTTCACAGCACAAACAGTAGATTACAGTAAACTTCACAGCCTTGCTGTCACAAAGCATCTTGAGGTTGAGTGAATTGATTTATATACCTTAATAAAAACAAACAACAAAAGAAGCAATATATTAAAGTAGTAAGAAGGTTAGTATGTTACATGTATAAACAGATTGTAACATGCGGAGGGTAGCTTTCATAAAAACCATGTTGTACAGTCACATAGAAGTTGAGTTTTGTTCCAGTTGCTAAGCATTTCTTATTTTAGACGGCGTGTAGTTCTTATCTATTATTTCATCCTGTAGAAACATGTGGAGGCACCGTTCATTCTGTGCCAAAGGGTGTCCAGCAACTCTACAAGGGAGAAGAAAAGAATATATGTAAGCAGCTGGCAGTAAGACGCATGCAATCCACGGCCATTAAATACCATCAGATATCAACGGAATTTTTTTTTTTATGCACCAAATGAATAAAAAAAAGAGGCAATTCACCGGAACATCCTAAGATGTGATATTTCACAGAATCAAAGTTTATGTGTTATGTATATTATTATAAATACAAGGAAATAATCACACAATGAAGAGAATGTACATCAAAAGAACAAACAGCAAGCTGACTACCAAACTCGAGCCCACTCCTCTAAATAGAATACTAAAATATGCAATCAAAGCAAGTTATTATCTAAGCGCTGCGAACTGTATTGTTTCAGCATCAGGGCATATGTTGAAACCAGTGAGAGCTAAGGAAGACTATATAACTTGTTACAGCGCCATCAATTTCAGAGGCAATTTGCATACATTAACTGTACAAAACAAATAGAAGGTCAATAATAAGGAGGACCTGTTTTAACTCATTCAGTGCAAGATGTAAGCTGTACGCTTTTGCAATGCAGTCTGTTTATGTATTACAAGGTAATTTCCTAGCTTTTGAAAAGAAGTAGAAGATCATGCTTACTTGTTTATAAATTGTTCAAGCCCCTGTTTTCTCTCCTCTATGAAACCATCATCAAAGATGCCTTCATCGCCTCTGAATGGAAGCTGTCGAAATAGAGCTTTCCCAGGTAAGGAGGGCACCACAACCTGAATGATGCAGAGGGAGAAATGAAAAACAGTTAACAGGCTCTTTGTATAGGGCTGTTGAGAAGAGGTCTTGCAGTGAATACATTTTAAGGCCAACATGATTTCAAGCAAAAGTGATTAAAAAAAAAAAAAAAAAAAAAGTTATCCTAAAATCACAGTTACTTGCTCAGTGAGTGCTTAGCACATGAACAGCTAAAATCTGAATGTTTAATGGCTTTTTAAATGAATTTGATGCAGTATGAATATTTTTGGAGTAGGTTTCTATCAGAGGTGGTCAATGACATGCAATGCAAATAGTCGATGCAGGTTTATGATATTTGAAAATGGATTGATCAAACGCCACAGAGGCTTCATTCCTTTGGTCAATTTTTAAGCTGCATACAATTGCAAAAAATAACCACCATATTGGATTTGTGTTTTAATGAATATCTCTAGTTTCCAGCTGGTAGCAAGTTTATTCAGCGTTTAACAGAAATTTATTTTAAGCCAAGTGGGGCAAAATCAGAAGGTGGTTAAAAATGTATACGGCCTAAAGTAGGTGGGCAAAATGTGGCAAATATAGCATGTCAAAGCTGTAGTGCTGCCAGTAGTATGTGAACGATTTTTAATGCTCTCCTTATTGTAGAACACCCCCATAATGCCTATTATAGTACTTACAAAAGTGCCCCCCATACTGTAGGACACCCCATAATGCCCATTATAGTGCTTCCCCCAATACTACCCCAGTTATGTCTCTCCTAGTGCCCCCATCATTAGTGCCCGCCATACTGGGTGTATTGTGGTGAATTTTTCTAATGGCCAATAAAGGTATTTGTATAATGCTACCCTCAAAATTAATACAATGCGCAACGCACATTGTGTGTGCTGGTGGAAAAGCGCACACAACTGCACTATATGTGAACGAGGACTTAGCCCTCCTAGGGTCACTGTCTCCTTCGGACCTCCTCCTTGAAGAGCAGCATGCCGGGGGATTTACTCACACATCACAAGACCTTTGGATCAGTGTAAAGGTGCCCATTAACAGTACAATTTTTCATCAGATGCAATCTTTCGATTTACTTTTTATGACCTTAAGTAATCGAAAGGTATGATAGTTCCCATAAACTGGTCATTTAGGGTCTTTTCTCTCTTCTGATACGATCGTAAATCCAACTTATAGATCAATTGAAAAATTGTGCCGTTAATGGGCACCTTGACAACTGATGGCAGTATATGCAGCTGGGAAAAGACAGTGAGGGAGCGCGGACATGTGAGAAAACCAACAAGCATGATCCTCAGCCTTATACTTGTATTACTGGACCTACCTAACCAGTCCAAAATCGCATGAGCATGTATCTTGTACCCAGTTTGCCTTGTATAACTTTGTCCTATGTTGTATAGCCTTGTTACATCTGTCATCCTTGTAGCATTGTATGTATTTATTGCCCAGCGCTGCGTAATAGGTTAGTGCTTTATAAATGCAATAAATAATAATCCTTCACAAATGTCAATCTGTATAGGGACTGGGAGGCTGCAACACTCAGGCTGCCAGCGTTGAGCTGCATGGCATGAAAAACAGGTTTTGTAGGCCTTACAGCCCATTCATTTCCCCTGATCAGAGTTTGTGTCCTAATGTCTCCTATGAATGTATTCCTGTGACTACAGATCCCATGCCATGCAGATGCATGGTTTCCACTGTAAATCAGAGGTTATAACTGGCTTTCTAGGTGGGATACAGAAAGTAAGAACTTAAGATTGGAACTGTCATAAATCCACAAAGAACTGGGAAAAAAAATACAGTAGTTAAGCCATGAAGCCAAAAGCTTCATTGGTCTGCCACGGCTCCATCCATCGAATGCTCCTTATATCTCCCCCCAAATAAAAGCACAATGTGACATGGTGCAAAACGCTATGACTGTTAATGAAGTTCTCTATAAGGTGATGTCATTGACCACTCCCACAACTGACCCCACTATTTAGCAATGCTCTCAAAAATAATGGACTACGCATGAGAATTTTCTCCATGCGCACACACACACGCTCCTGCGATTGTTCTTCAAATTAAGGTTTTTACGCATATATAAAATTAAATTAAATAGGGAAAAAAAAAAACGCTATACACATCTTACTTCAATTTCTGACATAAGTATTAAAGATAAACACCATATAGTTACATTATAGGCATACTGCAATCTGTAGTGGTATTGCTAATGGACACTGGTAAACCTACAATCCAAGTAGCAAACTTAAAAACTTATTGCACTTTGCTAATCCTGTATTAAAACTGTGGTCTTTGAGCCCTATGGCTGGATCATACCATACATTTCTTTTTATTTTCAGGACCATGGAGTGCATTTTAACTTTATTATGCTACATACAATACTACTGCAGAAACAACGCAAGAACAAAACAATATCGTATAGGAAAGAGAGAACAGAAAATGTCTGGCACTGTAGCTTTAATGCGTGACAGCAGGTGTACAAAAATATTGCATACAACGCATACAAGGACAATGTCCGTGGAAGTGATGGTACTTATCGTGCTCTTGCTGATTTTGGAGCATGTCCGCCTGCTACCTAAGGGGAAGGGCTGCCCCAGGGTGGTGGAGCACATGACTGTTGCCCACGGCTCTGATCCCAGCCTTTTGTCCTT